>NC_056728.1:246676106-246976106 GCF_019279795.1 Protopterus annectens | reverse complement strand
GAGTTAGAGCATGGTCACTGATGTCATCTGGAAGGGTTCCTGGCTTATAAGTACTAGGGTGACCGTTTATGAGGATCCAGTCTAGGGTGGTTTCTTTACCACTGTGTTTGTGGGTTCTAGTAGGGGTGGTTATCATTTGTGAGAAACCATAAAGATTTATGTGGATAGTGGGATTGGGGGACCTACAGGTAGCCCCATCTATATTAAAGTCACCTAACACAATGGTTTCCTGGGGTAGGTGGGGTACTAAGTATATTTTCAAGTGTACTGGTATTGTTTCCGGGGGAAGATAAGAACAGATTGTATAGATGGATTTATAGTTATTGATTTGAAGTTTAGCTGCAAGGGTTTCTGCAACAGAGTTTGAGGGAAGTGGCACATTGAAGAGCGACACTTGGAGTTCTGATTTATACAAAATGGCTACCCCCCACCCTTTTTGGTAATGCAGTCACATCTCAGGATGTTATATCCTGGGGGGGTAATCTAATGGTCCTTGGTTGAAGGTTTAAGCCAAGTTTCAGTAATACAGAGGGTATCGAATTTGTACACATCTAGGAGTGCATGTTGGTGGGATATTTTATTGTTAATGTTACGGATGTTAAGGTGAGCTATCAGGAGAGAGTTAGATTAACTTGTTGGGGTAAAGGTGGTGTGGGGTTTTTGGCTTAGTGGGTTACTAGGAAGTCTTGTATTGGGGCCAAGGTTTGGATGAATATCACCATCTAATAGTGGATGTTGTTGAAGTTTTTGTATTAGTTTTATGATTTTATAGTAGTTGTTAGGGGTTTCTTGTCATGGAAGTAAGTGATATGGGTATATTTATGGTACTTTGGAAGTATATAGCTAGAAGTAGAGGTTATGTTAATGTGGTTGAGGGAATTTATATGTGATACCGGTTGAGTTTGTTGGTGGGGGTTGTTCTGTTCAGGCAGTGAAAAATGTTCAAAGAAGGTTAGTGGGAATGCTAGAGTTAGGGAAGCTAGAATAGTAGGTAAGAGTAGGAGGTATGTGTAAATAGAGTTATATTTAGAGGCCATTAGGTTGAATAGGAAAGGGGGGCGTGAGATGAAGGAAGGTGACGTATTACGTAGAAATAAAGGTGTCTAGTATCAGGTGAAAATAAAGGTGCCAGGAGGGAGAGTTGTAAGAGGTAGAGTGGACTGAGAAAAAAAAGTTTAATATGAGTTATTATAAGGTTACAATAGGAAAGGAAGTTAAGTTTAGTTGGTAAATACAGGAGGCTATAGTAAGGACAGGTAAGGGAGAGGGTGTAAAGGTGTTAAGTAACTTTAAGGAGTAATTGTAGTTGGGGAAGGGGTGTTAAGTGGAAGTAGTTAGTGATAGGTAGTTGAGGGGTAGGGGGTGTGGCTATGGAAGTGTAAAGCTAACAGCAGTTGATTGAGGTGGGTGGGAATTGGGGGTAGGGTAGGGGAGCGGAGTGAACCCGCAGGGCGAATGGAGCGGGTTAGAGCAGGTAGAGGAAGAGTTAGCAGAGACAATCAGAGAGTAGCAGGTTCCAGGTGCAATGAAGGTGGTCACATGTAAGTAGAGTTTGGTAAAGCAGGCTGGAGATAGAAAAGGATAGTGGAGTGGGAGGAAATAGAAGATATATAATGGAGCTAGAGGGTGTGAAGGGAAAGGGATAAGAGTAGCAAGACAATGCAGGAAGATTAGCAGCTAGTCAAGGGGAAAAGTCTGAGAGAAGATCCAGAGAAGAAACTAAGGAAAGTGGGGGAATAGTTATATCCTAAGGCTAGCTTGGAGCGCCACCTAGTGGGCAGAAAGCAGAGTACAACAAGGTAACTGTGATAAAGGTAGCAGGTAGAGGTGAAACAGATAATGGGTTCAAGGGGTATGGGAAAATGGCAGTAGGAACACAGAGAGGAGTATGGCTGCTGGTTTCCTGACTCACTGGCTTAATTACTATCTCTACTTGGTACAGTATAAATTACACAGAAACAGTCTACAACCTGTACTAGGTAAAGTGTAAATTAAACAAGAAATCTTTGGCCAGGCGTTGGGGTGGCTGGAATTGGATGAAAGGGGTCCTTAAAGAACAGGCAAGGTCCTTTAGTGCAGGATAGGAGGTAGAGAGTTTCTTAATCCACTAGAAACAGGGAAGAAAACAAATCACTGGGGCAACAGAAATCTTTGACCAGGCGTTGGGATGGCTGGAATTGGATGAAAGGGGTCCTTAAAAGACAAGGCAAGGTCCTTTAGTGCAGGATAGGAGGTAGAGAGTTTCTTAATCCATTGGAAACAGGGAAGAAAACAAATCCCTGGGGCAGCAGAAATCTTTGGCCAGGCATTGGGATGGCTGGAATTGGATGAAAGGGGTCCTTAAAGACCAGGCAAGGTCCTTTAGTGCAGGATAGGAGGTAGGGAGAATACAAACGTTCCTCTGGGGCCAGGGACTGTTATGTTACTTATTGCTGTTTCACAAAATATACCTTAATATGTATTTGGATTAATCAATATTATGTCCCATTATGTTAATACTAACATTGGTTTGATTATTACGAACTTTAACTTATTGTTATAACTAATTTACTACAGTGCGACAAGGTAGGCCAGTTCCATGTGACCCACCTACCTTGGCTTCTCTGGCCATGCACCAGAGCCCAGTATGTCTGGACCAAAGCCTGGTGGTGCCCCCTCTGCTGCCTCTGCACTACCTGCGGCATTATTTGGTTATGCTGGGCCCCCTTCTGGGAGCAGTGGTGGAGGGGGTGTTGTCACCCATGATAAACTACAAGGATTGGTTCACAGGATAGTGTTCGATGGTTTTGGATGCAGCCTGTGCTGGATGGAGGGCATGCTTGCCACACTGGTGGGGCATCCTTGCCCCAGAGCCCAGCCTCCACCAATGCCACCCCAGGGGCAGTGAGGGAGCAGTGTTGACAGTCCCATGGGTGGGGACTTGAGTCATACTGCTACCTTGTGGAGGCACCTAAGACTGAGATTCCACAGCAACCTCCCCATCCAAGGTGTTCACCCCCCCCCTTGTGTCACACACAACCCTGTCTCACCTTAAAAAAAAAAAAAAAAAGTATTATTCCATACATAGCTCTCCATTTCGCACGTGTCCACTGGTCACACGTAATTTGGTCCAACTGGTTTGACAACACTGTTATGTTCTCACCACCCCTCTCTGTGTGGGTGACAGTTCAAATTCATCTACAAATTCTGTCAAAGTGCACAGTTGTTGCTGATGAAGTGGATAGCTGTGGTTCTTACTTATACCCTTCTTGCACATCCCTACCTGCCTTTCACTATGTTTTTCTCCCTGCTTGCACCCCATTTCACCACCTGTTCTATCTCCCCATTTTTCTTTTCTTTAAAGAATTTTTGCACAAACGTTGCTAAGCTGAGCTAAATGGAGCTATATTGACATAATGTGTGTTAAATGATAATTAACTCATACAAAATAAACACCTGCTCCCTATTTCGAACCCAAGACCATCGCACCTGCAGAGCACTGCATTAACCTACCACACCACACAACTGTTAATTAAAACAGGCGGTTTAAGCAAAGCATAGTAATTGCAAGTTACCATCATTAAGGGTGCTTAAGCACAGCTGCTCATCGTGCCATGTCACACAAACTTGCTGAAAGAGTAATGGAAAAACTGGAGAGTGTAACTTGGAATTTGGTACAAGACTGTACCACTAGAAAGCCAGACACAGAGTAATGGATGTAACTGAGGTCTCTAGTATCATGTAAATGGGCACTTTTATCAGCAACATGTACAAGTACACCTGCTAAAACATTAATAGCGAAATCCATGTTCAGCTGTGATCCTGGTGGGGAAATACATCCCTGTAAAGCCAGGCACATAATGGATGTAACAGAGGTATGTCGCAGCCTGTTTGTGTGCACTTATGCCTTCACAAATACACATGCTGTAACGTTGACTCAGTAGCTCAGTCTGGTAAATGCTTTGCAAACAGTAAGTTTTGCCACACATGGTCTTGGGTTCAAATCCAGTAGTATGTAGCATTTAAATTCTATTATTGTGAAGCCATCAATGAATGACTGATTCATGCACTCTTTATCCACACAGTGCATTTGAAATGCAATGTCTGCTTTTCAGTGATGGAAGTCACAGGCCTGCAGATAGGAACACACTTGACATATCCCTATAGCAACACTATAAGTGCATAAAGTGTCAGGTCTTGCATTAATATGCATTCAGAGAGGATTTTAACTTAGGTAATGCAAATGAAGTCCACCGATATCAGAGTGCAGCACACGATCATTTCATAATGATATTACAGATTAGCACAGCTGTACAACTAACATACAGATATGGAGGTCCTGCTAAAGGACTGCCCGCACACATGTTCTAAATGACTACCATAATCTAACACATGGCTTGGCAGTTGCCCAAATGGTTGACATAATAGTATAATTACTCCCTATGGTGTTCAAGGACACACAACACACATGGTGCCTAGTACTCTTAGTGATACCGTTGCCTAACATACTTACCTTAAACAAATGCCTTAATTTGCAGTGGAATGGGTACCCTCAATCTGGCTCTGCCTCTACAACAAGGCTGCCACAGCTCCCACAGTTACTTTTACAGCTTGTCCTCCAAAGTGTTCACACTCTCTGCCTGTGCCTATTGCCTGCAGCATGAGCTGCAGCCTGTAGCACACACATTTGTATGTAAAAGTAGCTGCTACAGACATACCCTCTGTGATGACGTAGTATCTTGACTTCAGTAATGTCTAGCACAGCATATCAGAAAGGTCTTCTAATCTACAGAAGGCCTTGTATCTTGTTCAGTGGTTGCACGTCATTGGCTGATTATATTGCATATCAGCTGTGTTGGCTGCAATTAGCATTTCAGAACCACAGATTGGTTAAGAGGCAATCACCTGCTAATGAGAACCATGTTAAAAAGGCAAACAGCTGGCTAGGGGAACCAGTCTGTATGAGACTTAATTCACACAGTAAACGTGTTGCCAAAAACGTTATATATCTGCACAAATTTTTGTTTACACCATGATGCATATGTGTGAATATACTTAGGGGGAATGGGGATTACCTAATTAAGGCTTTCTTAGAACTGTAATGATGACATGTCATTGATCTTCAGATTTGTTACACCTACAGAGGACGTACAAGGATGGAATGTTTTTTGTCAATGTGGCACACTGGTTTCGTGGGAATGTCTCTTTATAGTGGTTGTAATATCACACTGCTATTTGTTTGGCACTGTTGTTCTGACATAACATGGGGGGTGCACCTAAGGGACACACTACACTGGACTCCTGTGTTGGGTGTGTGATCATACAGCAGTATCTATCATGGCACAAACAGGGATAGCTGACCGTTGCTAGTATCTTGGTTATATCCACATGGTTAGTATGTTTGCAGACTGTGGAATTTGACATGTGTGTTCATGCAGTGGATAATGCCAGCTGTTCTGTTCTTGCTGTATCTCTACATAGTTTACTTCCACGTATGTGATCCTGACATGTGTTCCTATTTTGTTGTCTTTCAGGAAACGTATGCCAGATGTTGTGCCCCTTTTACGGATGCTGAGAACAGTACAATTCTGGAAGGTCTCCGTCAGCACCATAAACTCCTGCTGTCCAGGGGGAAAGCAAAACAGGGAACAGCAGGCAGCATTGTGGGCTGAGCTTATCTGTGATGTTAATGCCACAGGTCACCAGAGCAGGACATATGAGCAGGTTCAACACCGTGTGACAGATATGATAAATGCTGCACACATCAGAGCAGCAGATGTGCCCAGGGATCGTGGTGTCACCAGTGGGGGGCCTACAGTGGAACAACCACTCTCAGCCACTGAGAAATTCCTGGCGAACCTAGGAACACAAGACAGCTCCCAGGCATCCATGACACCGCATATCGTGGATGTGGGTGCTAGAGTCTCCACTCCAGAGGAGCGTCCAGGTAGGCTTAGTTTGATCAGCGTTGGAATACTGTAGCATTCAGTGTGTCAGGGTGTGCATACGTTTACATGGGCGTCAGGTGTTTGTTTTTGGGTGGGGAGGAGTTTAACTGCAGTTTGAATCTCATGCTCAGATTTTGACCAACATAATTAACAAAGTAGCTACTGTAAATGTCAGATATATGGACGTATTACCCTGTTATAGTGCAACATGTGGTGGTGTTTACAATACCTCTCCCTCAACTTTTCACAGGCCTGTCAGGAATCAGACAAGGCTGTGATCCTGCTCCTGGTAAGCACAACACTGTTTTGTTACAGATGTAGATTTACTACAGTGTATTCCTTAAAGTGTCATCCCAGGCCTGCTGGCTGGATTACTGTACTCTCAGCATGATTGCCAACTGCACAGATATTTTCTGACTGTACGCACTCTACAGTCATATGTATGCCTTGTAGGTGTGACCACACTGATAGATGTGACAGTATTGTCAGGACATTACAGATTGCCGTATATGTCAACTGTGCAGAGTCTTCACAAATGTCAACAGTGTACCTCATTGTTGCTGATGAGATTGCTGTGTAAAAAGCTTTTATTTACAAGTAACTAAAGAAGTTTGTGAGAAAAGTAATGTCCTCATGTCCTACTATTTGAGATTGGGGTTTAAACAGGTCTGTAATAGCCACAACAGTGTATACAGCTTTACATATATTGCAGCATAGTACTGCAGAGCATAATAGTGCAAGTATTAATGTACTGCTTTTCCCTGTCTTATCACAGGTGATGGGGGTGGTGGTCTCTGTTCCCTACACAACCTGATGTCAGTGCCTCTTCAGACTCTGATGATGATGGTGGCCAAAGTGTGGCACAGGTGGGGGTTTCAGGGGCTGAATCTGTCCCAGAGGTTCACATCCTGCTTCTGTCCTCATTGTCACTGCACATAGTTAGTATGCCTACACATACCCAGTCCCCAGAGGCCACAGATATTGGACAGTCAGAGAGTGGGGACATTGAACAGGAAAGTGTGGCAACTATGGCTGTAGTGAGTGTAGACAATGGCCATAGCCAGAGAGCTGACAAGATTCCACACAAGCAGATTGAAAGGGGTGCTCGTAGGAGGTCTGCTGTCCTTCCACCACCTGTTGCATGTGTGTCATCACGGGTCACTCAGTGCATGTTTAGGGCTGTCATGGAGGCACAGGCACATTCCAAAAGGAACCCCAGACGAATGCTTAGGGTTATAGATGCAGCACAGTCTGACTGCCTCCACCACATTGCTGATACCCTGGATTGGTTCACTGATGCAGTGGTAAGACGGTGGTCTGAGACAAATAGCAGAATATCTGTCTTGGAACGCACATTGTCTGTGATGGAAAGTATGTTTGGAGTTGATCATCGGACTTGTGGACCTAGGTCAGCAACTCCATCTGCTGAGAGTCCACGTGGCCATGCATACTCATGCTCCCATAGTGATAATACATCAAGTGCTCCAGAAGGGTGTGTGCTGTCCACACCAGGACATGGTAGACCATGGTCTCGTGGTCCTGGGTGTTCCCATGGAGGACACTGTCCCAGCAGACAGCAGTCCCCATCAGGTACTAGCACCGCTTCTGACCTTGGGCATGGAGGTGCCAGCGTAACTCCTGGCAAAGCCAGTTCCCGTGTTTGAGGATGGAGACAGTGAACTGTCAGCTCTACCATACACAGTTCAGAGCTGTCCATCATACACACATGTAGGGCTAGCACTGAGTTTGACTGTGTTTGCACACACACACTCGCACACCACTGTCAAAATCAGGTCACCTATAGACACACATGGCACATTTCCATGATCCATCTTGCCTGCTTCCCTTCCTGACTTACACACATGCTTTCAACCTATTGGGTAAGCCTAGGCCTCCTGCACCCCCACACACAGCACCCTGTGCAAATGATGATACCTGTTCCACATCCCTGTCATCCTCGTCATTGATGCAGGGAAATGAAGCTGTGTGTCTGATGCACAGGGTGACTATATAAATTAATATGTAATTGTGTAAACCAGTGTTGGTTTGCCATGCCACTTGTACTGGTCACGGAGAGATGCTTCATACTGACATTTGTAATGAGCAAGCCTCATTATTTTGTGTACCTTATGTCGTATGATGTTATAATAGTGTGGTACACATACACAATGAAAGGTGTGTCACAGACCTGTTTATGGTTCAGTTTCAGGAGTCTGTAGGGGACACCTATGGATACACAGTGGCAATAAACCTATAGACATCACAGTACACAATGGAATGTGAGCACAGAAGAAATATGCTTCAGCAAGATACAGCACTATAGGTGCATGGTTCCATAGGTTCATGTGTGTATAACAGGCTATCAAGAACAATGGTGTCATTCAGTTACTTATGAGTCCCTAATCTATGAAAACGTCTGATACCCTTGATAAGTGTCACCAGGGTTTCGGGAGCTAACACATCTACAAGCTGTGGTGATGGAGATGACCCATCTACAAATTTCTTATGTCCATTATAGACATTTGTCCTACACCAGTTATGATTGTCTTGTTCTACATTCCATTGTATAACTTGAACAAGATGTACGTTACAGCAGACATGTGCTTCACATGCATGAGAAGCCTGTTACATATAAGGTGCAGTGTCTGTGCTATATACCTGTCTCTCCAGCATGTACTGTGTATACCACAGTGACAGTGTAGGTGTGTAAAACAGGTAATACATGTGTTAATCCTGTCTTGGAGAAGCGGGAGATACACAGTAGGATCTGACACCTCCCTGATATGGCAGCCATACACATCCCCTCCAAAGCATGTAGGAGACAGAGTTACACATGTATGGTCTTGACACGGACTGCATAGGACATGTTATCTACAATATGTATTGGTTTACCATGGAACCTGTGTGACTTCTACAGTTGTAAGATATGTCTGTGTAGTGACATAGCAAAGGTGCCATTGCAGTCGATGATAGGTGTGATGAGTGCCAAATACAGTATAAAATGACAGTCTGTGATTTACATGCCATACCTTTCGGTATAGGTTATACAAAATTGAATGGATCCCTACATCTTACCAACCAGTAAAAGTCAAAGGCTACATTACTCTCTGTGTCCGGAAGTCCGTGAGTAATGGCTCAACTATGTGCGGTGTGCAGACAGTATTGTATTTTACAGGGGTGGATGACTTCCAAAAGGATAGTGTTGTGCAGTCCTTGGCATTTTACTGTTTGCCAGTGGCTCTGACAACAACTGAATGTGTGTCTCAGGCCATCCTGGATAACTTTTGGTTCTGTGTGGGATTCAGTGACCGCTCCTAATATGCAGTCACCTGATAATGTAGTCAGTCAGAGGTCACCAACAGTGGCTGTGGCTGCAGAGACGGGACTGGCTAGAAGGGGTCCTCTGGTGGCTGGTGTCATTGTAGCATAGGTCTACCCAAGGCTATCTTCCCAGATTATGACACTTGGCTATCCCCCAACTGTCATACCACTCTGTAAATAACCCACACAGTTTTCAGCAAGGCCTGCTGGCCTAATATTGTCAAACACCTTGTCAGGCCATGGTAGGTGGAGTGAGTCATATTCCCCTCATCCATTGCATAGTTTAACACTCACTGAGGTCCACCAGTTAGGGTAGATAGGCATGATGTGCCCTTGAGCAAAACAAACTGTGTTTGGTCCAGTTTCAGTAGGTGTACAACATTGTTACTGATTGCATCCATGCTAACTCCTTTCATGGCTTTACATATCAGATGACTGAGAGATCTGGGGACACTGCTTGACACTGCATGCTAGTTGTCCTCTGTACAGCTAAATATTGCTGTTACTTCCATCATGTTCCAAGAAAAGAGTCATTCAATGTGTCTGCACAGAACATGGACAAACAATGGAGGGAAGCGTAATATGTATACCCTGTGGAAGGTAAGGTGGTAGCTTTTACACGGGTATTCTGCAGTTGGACATTACTCAAGCAGTGTGTACCAAAAGGACACATTTACCTTGTGAAGAATGCGGAAAACAAGGGAGTCCCCCAAATTGCTGGTGTCTGGCTACTACTAATGCTGGTCTCACAACCCCTGTCTCCTAGGATACCATGCTCCGATACTTTTTCTGTCATCACATGCAAAATGTTACTAGAAGCTTGATGACAAGCAGGATATAGCCTGTTTGTTCATCCACATAGTTGTCCCACATCATGAAAGGCTCTGTAGGCTTCACATATCCATCTCCAGGTAAATGCCTTGAGTAGCAACCTGAGCAATCGGTTGGCTTTTCCATGTGTTATGCCCTCTGTACCAGGGTTGGTGGTATGCCACTGGGGAACTAACCAGATGGTGACTAGAAGCACAGCTGCAGCGCTATAGTATAATGCACAATGTCCAGTGACATAGATGTCCAAGTTTGCTGATGCAAACAGTACAGCGGCGGTGATCCATCTTAGGTGACAATTTCACAGCATTTCATTGATCCTGCCCTTCAAGAGACCAGTGGTGGATATCTGCATGACATGGCTGTGAGGCCTACTGTAGAGGATTGGCCACCTTTGGCCAAAGTGTGCTCACCTACCACATGTCCAAGGTATGTCATACTGTACAGATATGTACACAAAACACATGTCTGTGTTCCCACATCATGTCACACAACAGCCAATTTGCTCTCTGGTTGCTTGACAAGACATTCTATGCTTGCAAGGGCAATGTAATGTCAGCAAAGTTGAACCAATCCTCTGTGCATGCATGGGCATCCACATTTTCACTGCAAAGAGTGCCTACAGACACTGTGTTTCAGGCTGTCAATCCCAAGGGTGTGGCAGCATGACCCTAACTTTACAGATCTTGCACAGTGTCACATTTATAGGTATGGTATTGGGACCAAGCCTAATAACAGGATTATGGTCAATCCAAGGTCCAGATGGCTGGTAAAGCATTGTATGGCACACTGTCTGGTGCTGGTACCTTAGGGGACCTACATAAAGGTGACATATTACATTTCACCATCTGTCATGACACTGCCTAACAATGGCGTTCTGTGGCATACACACAACCATGACTGTATTGCTAATGGTACTGTCGATGACTGCTGATGAGATGTGGAAAGTCTCTACCCCTCTACTCCTATGCCACACAAACACATCGTGTGACAGATGTGACTGTATTTCAAACCTTGATTCCATGGTGTCTCAAACAGCAGTCAGTACATATGACAATAAACATTTTGTCAGCATGCTCAGCTCACCTCCTGCACCACCTACACCCACATCGCACTCACCTGCATGTGTGCAGCTCCTTACCAGACACATTCCCAAACAACAGACACCTCAGAAAACCCTACCACTGGAGAGCACAGTACACATAATAGTTCATGCACCACTGTCTCACCGGTCAAACACCTAAGGCAAAACACAAAATCAAACCTATTATTCTTAGGTGATTAAATCGTGAGACACATTGATGTCCATGCCACCAGGCTACATATGGGAAAGGTCATGGTTAGCTATCTGTGGGTTGACATGATACACCATACCATACATTGCCACAACTCAAGGAGCATCAGCTAACATAATGATGCCATAGTTCGTGCAGGTGTGTACGACTAGGGACGTACGTCACCAGACTGTGTGCAGACACATCACTGAGCTTAGGCACTCTGTGTCTCTCACGAGTATGCCCATAGGTTTCAGCTGCATTTGACTGTTACCTAGGATGATGGCTGAATATATATGGAAAATGATGGATGTCAATAATTGCCTTAGCATGTGGTGTCATTGTGAGGGGATCCACTACAATGTCCACTTGGGATGACTTGCTCAACAGACATTAATGCTTTGACAGAGATGGTCTTCATCTCTCATCCCTGGGATGTCGAGTACTGGCCAAGGCTGCTGACACCCCCACAGTGCATCTTATAGGCATTGTCTGGAGGGAAAACCTTCCCAATGAGAACGCCATCTTCATGCAACATCATGGTTATGCTGCTACATGCTGGGAATGGCAAAACTAAACTCCCTCCGTGGAAGGTGTCCTCACCTTGGAATATGCGGACATTTGTGCAGTCAGACAACCTGGTTCAAGGCTGTGGACAACACCACAGCCATTCCAGCCCTTCCACATGTTCAGACCTCAAACTGACAATGTGCAAGGTAATGCATGTGGTGTGTATGTATTCAGTAATGATAGATACACATCCAGATTTAGTGAAACACTGTGATTTTTCCAGAGATACTGCAGGTGCTATTCACTGCTGGAAGGACACCTAATGAAGCCATTGCTAGCTACAGGAGCAATCTTCATGAGTACAGACACCTGTTGTGCTTATTTGAATGTACTTGTGTATTTCAGGGTATATCAGTACACCATGGTTTGGGGTGACATTAAGTAACCACCAACTGTATTGCTTAGTCGTGCTGAAGCTCACTTTCCCAAAGGTTAGTCCACGTCCTTAACTACAGTGCCGTGGACCAGTGGCATGACATTCCCACAAGGGAAGCCAATGTAGTGCATGTGTTTATCAATATGGGTGACCACTGCAGCCCCCCACTGTGAGGTCCTCCGTGGTGAGATCTGACCAGAGATCAGTCTCATTAAAACTATCAGACCTAACTTCCCCTTGCAGAAATATATTTCACCAAAGCAACTTAGTACCTCCTGTGGGATGGTTTACATAGCTTGACTGCACCTTCCTCCCCAGATGGGACAGACAAGTATGCAAAACTCTACACCCATGCATTATGTAATCAGTAGTTCAACTGAATAGACTTGGCTGTACCTGAGAGGATAAACATGAGCTCCTAATGGCACAGCAAACCTGCCTGGTGGACAGCTGCCATTAGCAGGCTGTACAGTAAGAGGTGGGCATTGCTGTGTGACAGTTGGGGTGCCCCCCCCCTAAAATGGAGGCACAACCTCCTCAGCTAAAACAAGCACACAGTGTTGTTTTGACGTGTCAAAACAGTATGTGACAGAATTAGCCTCCCACACAAAGCAGAACCACATCACATAGTATAGTTACTGTAACCTCAGAGGACAGGCCCAGATTGTCGGTGAACTCATACTTAATGATAGATCTGTACTCATAGCTAACCAGTTGTCCCACAGGTTCTGGGTCAACTTCATTCCCTTGTCCCCACCACATGTACCACATGACATTCCTAAAACTTGTCCCATACTTTCCATATCTACAGAGCAGGTCGTAACTGGCCTCTCTATGGGGGATACACAGCATCTATTGGACATTTTGACATCTCAGGCTGTGTCCTACATGGGATCCAGCAAGGATTACTAATACCATTGGGAACTCCTTGCAACCATAATGAACCACTGGCTGCATCCCAGCTGACGGTACGACAGCAGCTATTATCCTCATGCACAGAGGTAGTGCATCCACTGACCTCTGGAGCTATAGACCTATTTGCCTGAGTAGCCACATCTGTATGCCCGTGGGGCAAATCATCATGGGGTTAATCAGCAAACATATGTAATCTACAAAGAGTTTACTGTACACAGTTTTGATTTCTTACAGGGTGATTATGGCTGTTAAATGTGCTGGATATGGCTGAGGCAGTCACCAAGGACCTGGGTGAGGGGACATCAGGGCATACAACTCCCTGGATTTAGCCACGCCTTGTGTCTCTGTTCCCCACTCGAGCATCATTGACAAAAGCACCCACCTATGTATCCACAGTAGTCGTATTATAGGGGTCACTAAGTGGCTGAGTAATGGCACACATACTCAAAATAGGGAAATCCGCCTCCAGTAGCTGATCTGCAGGCAGCAGTGTTCAACAGGGCTCAGTCCTGGGTCCTGTACTGCTTGGAATCCATTTAACCTCAATATAAGCGAATACTGAATGTCTGTGGCTGACAACGGTTGACGTCTGCAAACTGTGAGTGGTCATAGACTCTGTGAGTTATGTCAATATCCTACAAAAGGGTATTGATGAACAAATGCCTGTTGACATACTAGTGGCTGTAAACTCCTTGCAAAAAAAAAAAAATATATATATATATATATATATATATATGTAATGTCATTTCTGTTGGTAACACTTATGTTCCTGGTAAGTAGCACATCAGTAGCAACATGTGATGTACATACTCGGGTGGTAGACCTGCCCACACAGGTTTACACCTAATATACCTGAGATCACCATGTCTCCCCAGTGGTAAGATGGGAATCATCTATTATAACTGAGGGCACAGTCACACAAAATTGACATACTTATAACCTCCATGTACTCTTCCCTCAGCATGCCAATATTTGAGTACAATGGCCATTTGGTAATGTACCTATCCAAGCACTACTGGGAATTGTACATAACACAATGGTCCCTTACAAGGGAATTTCACATCTTCAGTATCTGTTCAGTGGGGATCTAAACTCACTGTCATTGTAGCCTGTGGCATATAGACTACACAGAAGTGATCTCTGCCTTGCATACGGGCAGTGTGTGACCCTGCTTGATTGGAAATGCTGCATATCTGTAGGTGGCATGGTACATGGATTACTCATTCTAAGGACATTAACCTGGTATGTGACATTAATAATAGATACTGGTGGGAGAGATCTGTCCAGCAGACTTTAACACACCTTTGAAACAGAATCCTGCCTAATGACAAACAGAGCGCCTCAGTGGACCTCGTCAGATGCCATCTGTATGATTGGCTGGGTGACTGTCATTTCACCACAGGGCTTCTGCCCGTGTCCCTCGTAGACAGGGACAATATATGCTGATAATGTAAAAAGGGTATACATTTGGCTAGGATTGTGAGGGCTTGTAGGGACATTATGCTACTAAAATTAAAAAATCCCATGATTCCATAAGCTGATGTAAAATGCTCTAACAGCCACACACACAAACCTGGCTAAATTGAGGATAGCACCACTTCCAATTACTGTTTACAGGACACAGCGCAGCACACACACATGCACACACACACACGCACACACACACACACACACACACACACACACACACACTGCAAATTGGCTGCATGTAGATTAGAACACTTACCTATCTAATGGTACACACTACAGATCACAGTACATGACTCGTGAGCTACATCTCGATTCTGCTATTACTGTCTCTTTAGAACATCTTATGCTTGATGACATCAGCAGGCGTAGTTGTGGTTAGGCATTTGGAGACCCACATCACCTGCTACAACCAAAATACTGCAAAACCCTGCCTCTTTTTACTGAGGTGATCATATTTATGTCATATGGACACACACAGACACACACACACAGTGGCCTGGAGTGAGATTAGAACCCCTAAGTATCTAGTCTTACACAGTATAAATCACAGTAATTATCGCACATGCCACAGCTTAAGTCTAATATTACAATGGCAGCTGGTAGTTCTAAGGTAGATGACGTCAGCAGGCCTTGTAGAAGAAGGTAGTTTGGAAGCCGGCAGAAAAGTACAGGGCCATAAAGAGCAGAACCATTGCAGTTTGATAGTCAATGAGGGATTCTCAGTTGTTTTTCAGGGGGATACACGCACACACACACACACACCCACACACACACACACACACACACACACACACACACACACACCCGAGTGGCCTGGAGTGAGATTAGAACCCCTACCTATCTAGTCTTACACTCTATAGATCACAGTACTTCTCACACGCACCACAGCTGACATTTGTTTTATACATGACTGCAGGCAAACTACTTGTGTATTACACAAACTAGGCTTGTGTTGAACAGTGTCTGTGGCCTGCAGAGTGATTTTGCTTCATACTGTTGTCCGCATCTAGTAGCCTAGCATATAGATAACTATTAATCTGAAGTAGTTAACTTCATTTGTGCAGCAACCTATGGGAATCGGATCCGACCTCGGATCCGAGCCGGCAGTTTTCAACAGCTTTAGATCCGAGCTCCAAGCTCCTCCCCCTACCCATAATCCCCTGCCAACCCTGACTGACCTCAGATCTAGTTTGCCACGGTTATCCAACAGCAGCTTGATCTAGAGTTCCAGGTGTTAGAGACTTTTTTGTGAGAAAAAATTTACCTTTTCTTCTCTTTTCTTCTGTTTTTTGGTTGTGAGTGTTTCCAGGTCCCTTTTTGTATAAAACCCTCTGTAGTTTAACTCTATTTTTTTTGTCATTTACCTCCCCCTTCCTTCGTGGTTCCATTAGGGTTGTGTGTGTGTGTGTGTGTGTGTGTGTTTAGGGCCTAACGTGTGTGGTTTCTCTTTTAGTTAAAATGGCTGAGGCCCCAAAGCCGATCTTTTCTAAGTGCACCGAGTGTGGCCATAAGCTGTCCCCGGCGGATGGCCACATTCGGTGTGTGTTGTGCCTTGGGGTTGAACACCTGACTTCTGGTTGTTCCATCTGTGCGGCGTTCAACCCCAGGGCACTCAAGGACCGGAGGTCTAAGCTGATTCTGGCGGGTCTTCTGCCCCCGAATTCGACTTCTACCTCCAGTCCTCCTGTGGCTCCCGCTGCGGCGGCTGCCACTCCTGCTTCCCTCCCCCCGGCCGGGACTCAACCTCCCACCTTAGGCCCGGAGGAGAGGGAAGCCAGGAAAGAGAAAAGGAGGGAGAAACACCACAAGCGGCGGGCCGAGACCTCCGCTTCGGGGGCCCCCCCCCCCCGGCTAAGCGGTCTTCTTCCTCCAGGACTTCTGGGTGTCCTCCGTCTCGGATCCGGTCCCCATGCTTTTCACCAGGTCCTGAGAAGGAGGAGACCCGATCTCCTTCGAGGTCATCGAGGCGACACTCCCGTCCCGCCTCGGTGGCCTCATTGAGATCAAACCGAAGTCTTACGGATGCAGATTTGGACCGGATGATGAGAAGATTCCTCCAGGCCCAACTGCAGATGGGAGTGCTCCTGCCTCCCCCCCCCCCCTCCGGGGGGGAGCTCGACCCCTTTTTTTGCCCCGATAGCTCCTTCTCCGTCCGTCCCGCTTCCCGGGCTCGGATTCTTCGGAGCCGGGCAACCTTGGAGCCGGGGGTGTGTCGGCACTGATAGTCTCGGGTACTTCAGTGCCGACACTTCCCTCGAGTCTGTCGGGTCCATTTTCTTCAGATCCGAGCTCTCGGAGCCAAGGGCTGAGCTTCGGATCCGGGGGTATCGGTATGCCTTCGGCTCCGTCCAGGTCGGAGCATACTGGTCCGTCGGATCCGATCGCTTCGGCGCCAGCCCCGATCCGTCCGTCGGATCCGAGTGAGGGTCTGCTTTCGAATCCCAGAGAGAGCAGCTCTCCCTCGGCATTCGACGTGGTGGAGAGGGCCCTGTCGAGAGATTCCAGGCCCCCGGCCCTTGCCACGGCTCCACCCTGCACTCCTCTGTTGGGCCCGACTTTCATCACCCGGCCCCAGGGACAGCCTTCTCTGACGTCCCAGGTCATTCCTTTGGAACAAGACGTGGCTGGTGAGACCTCCTCGGACAGCCCCCCCCCAGGAGGTTCCTCACAAGCGAAAGTGCAAAAGGAGGCACCTGGACTCTCCCGAGACCTTGACTGAGGACACGGATTTGGAGGAGGGGGAAGGCTCCCCAAGATCACCCTCTGAAGATGTCTCATTTGGTGGCATCATGGAGATGCTCAGGATAAGGGGCGGTGGTCTGCCCCAAAGCCGACCTCGGACGAATCCGTGTTCCTGGAGGCGTTTGAAGCAGGCCCTTCTACTTCTTGGTTGTCCCCTCCGGCCGACCCCCTGATAGATTTGATTACTACCAGGGCGTGGAAGGAGCCGGACACTGTGGAGCCAGTCCCCAAGTGCCCGGACAAAATTCTTAGCCCACCCTCTGACAAGTCCCACTGGAGTAAGGGTCTCCCTGTAGATGCCATGTTGGTGGCGGTGGCCACCAAGAGGGAACTAGCTCAGGAGAGTCCCTCGGTTCATCCCCCAAGCAAAGAGTCTCGGTCGATGGACCGTTTAGGGAAGCAGGTCTTTAGTTCGGCTACCTTCTCTGTGAGGTCGCTGAACTACATGGCACATGTGCTTCGACTGCAGCGGGAACTTATCAAAGAGTAAGCTGCGTCGCCCCCCGAGTCCATGTCGGCGGAGGACAAGCGATTACACTCCACCCGGATGGCCACACTCTGATCCATATCAAACACCTCTATGCGGCTACTGTCCCATGCCACGGAGGGAGCCGCTAGAGCCAGCGGAGCAGGCCTTGTCATGAGGCATCACGCCTGGCTCCGGCACTGTGAATTTGCGGAACCCTTCAAGGCATCTTTCGGTAATGCCCCTTTCGATGGTTCTGCCCATTTTGGCAAAACTGTTCGCTATACCTTGGTCCAGAGCGAGAAGGCCGGGAAGACATTGTCTGCCGTCGGAGTCCGCTTCTCTGCTCCCCAAAGGTCCTTCTCCAAGAACCAAAAGGGACAGAAGAAGATGTGGTTCCGGAAGTCGCAACAGTCCCATCCCGCTTCGGACTCCCAGCCCTTCCACGGCAGAGGAGGGCAGGGTGGATGCCGCCCTAGAGGCAGAGGGGGCCCGCGGAACTTTGGATTCAGAGAACCCTTCTCGGACCAACCCACGCAACACCCCTGAGGGGTTGCCCGACTGCTCCACTCTGGAGGCAGTTGGGAGGCGTTTCTCGAAGCACCTAGCAGCTTGGGAGTCCATCACGACAGACCGCTGGGTGCTTCGTATTATATCCAGAGGATATCAGATTCCCTTTTCTCTTTACCCACGCAGCCCCAGATACCTCCCCGATGTCCCACCCGATCAGAGGGAGGCCGCAGCAACAGAAATCCAACAGTTGCTGGAAAAAAGAGCCATCCAGCACGTCCCCCCAGACCAGTGCGGGTCGGGGTTTTACTCCAGGTTCTTCTTGGTGCCAAAAAAGACGGGGGACTTAAGACCTATCCTCGACCTCTCCCCCCTGAACCTGTTGGTAACCAAAGAGAAGTTCCACATGGTCACCCTTCAATCCATTCTCCCCCTTTTGCGGGAGAATGACTGGATGTGCTCTATAGACCTCAAGGATGCGTACTACCACATTCTAATGGACAGGCGATCCAGAAGGTTCCTCCGCTTCCGGCTAGGAGCCAGTCATTTCCAATTCAGGGTCCTTCCCTTTGGTCTCACCACAGCCCCCAGGGTGTTCACCAAAGTGTTAGCAGTGATAGCGGCCCACCTGAGGCTCCAGGGAATTCAGGTCTACCCATACCTGGATGACTGGCTCCTGACCACCCCGACAAGGCATCTACTCTGCGCAGCCAGAAACTACTTTCTTCGTCTAGCTCCCCGGCTGGGGATCACTATCAACATAGAGAAGTCGTCTCTTACCCCGACTCAGACTATAGACTTCATAGGGGCAAGATTAGACATAAACAAGCTCCTAGCTTTCTTGACCACAGACCAGCTACGAACCCTGAGGCTACATGTGCGGGCCATTCTACATTCTCCAGCTCCTCCGGCGGAATTGGTCCTGAGGGCTCTAGGCTCAATGGCGGCGGCAATCAACCTTTTGCCAATGGCGCGTTTGAACATGAGGGTCTTACAATGGACCCTCCAGGTCCAGTGGTCCTTCCTTCGATTTCCTCTGAGCCATCCCATTCCCCTCAAGAGGGCCCTCTTATGGTGGCTCCAATCTCTGAACCTCCAGGAAGGACGCCCCTTTTCTATGGCCCCTCCCCTAGCCACGGTGACCACGGACACCTCCCGCCTCGGGTGGGGGGGGGGCATTGTTCGGGCAGGACAGTCCAAGGCACGTGGGACCCCACGGAGACCTCTCTGCATATCAATGTCCTAGAGATGAGGGCAGTGCTGTTAGCATTGCAAGCACTTCAGGACCTTCTTCCTGTAGGAACTATTGCGATTCAGTCGGACAATGTGTCTGTTGTCTGGTACATCAACAAACAGGGGAACCAGGTCTTACCCACTCTGTCGAGAGGCCATGAGGGTGTGGGAATGGGCGATCTCCACCAACCGCTTTCTTATAGCAACGCACATTCCGGGGCGGTCCAACATCCTAGCGGACAGACTAAATCGCACCATCCTGTTACCACACGAGTGGTCTCTGAATCCCGAGATAGCGAATCGGATTTATGCGAATGGGGTCAACCCTTTTGCGATCTCTTTGCTTCTCCCTCGAACACAAAATGTTACGACTACTGCTCTCATTTCCCCCTCCGGGGAACCTCCGAGAGACGCTCTGGTGCATGCTTGGCCTCCTGGTCTACTTTATGCTTACCCTCCTCTTCCTCTGATGCTGAAGTTTCTATAGAAAGCCAGCCATTTGGGGAGCAGGATAATCCTCATTGCCCCATTCTGGCCTTGTCAAACCTGGTTCCCTTACCTTTGGTCTCATCTAGTGAATCCTCCTTGGATTCTGGATCCCGTCCAATCTAATATCCCACCCCCTAGATCTCCCAGTCCCGAATCTGGACAATCTCAAGCTCACAGCTTGGCTGCTCCAATTCCACTTGTAGCTAGGACTCCTGGTATCTCTTCCCCAGTTAAACTATTCTAGTAGCAGCGCACAAGCCTTCTACTAGAAAGATTTATAGTAGCAAATGGAAACGTTTTTCCATTTTGGTGGAACGTCGAAATTTGGATCCTTTCACAGCTCCTTTGCCCGCGATATTAGACTTCCTGTCAGGGCTGTTTCATCAGGGGGCTAGCTCCACCACAGTCAAGGTTCAACTAGCAGCTATCTCTCATTATCATGTGGGAAATTAACTGGGCCCTTTGATCACCACGAAATTGTGTAAGACTTTTTTGAAGGGCACCTTTCTGCTCAGACCTCCAGTGAAGGATGTAGTCCCTCCTTGGGATTTAACGCTGGTTCTTCAGGCCTTGACAGCTCCCCCGTTTAAGCCTGCAGCTTCAGTAGATCTTAAATTCTTGTCATGGAAAACGGCCTTTCTTGTCGCTATCACCTCGGCTCGAAGGGTCTCTGAACTACAAGCCCTCTGTGTAAAACCCCCATATTTGACTTTTCACAAGGATAGAGTTTACCTCAGGACCAATCCCTCTTTTCTTCCCAAGATTGCCTCTGAATCGAATATTAACCAGTCCATCAACCTACCAGTCTTCTTCCCTAATTACCAAAACAAAGGGGAATACAAATTACACTCACTGGATGTGCATAGACAACTTCGCTTCTACATCCACAGGACATCTGGTTGTAGGCAATCTGACCAGTTGTTCGTCTCCTTTGCCAAATTTAACTTGGGTAAATCTGTGTCTAAAGTCATGCTGTCTAGATGGATTTCGCAGTGTATCCTTTTAGCATATGAAAGTTCTGGCAGGCCTGCACCTCAGGGAGTCCATGCCCACTCTACTCGGTCTATGTCTACCTCTGCGGCTTTTAGAGCTAGAGTCTCTTTGGATGATATTTGTTCGGCAGCCACTTGGGCCTCATCTCATACCTTTATCAATCACTATAAATTGGACATTATCTCCAGAGGGAGAGCATCCTTTGGCTCTGCAGTGCTCCGAAACATCCTTCCATGAAGGCCGCCCAAGGTTCAGGTAGTTGGGGACTCTGTTCCATAGGTTGCTGCACAAATGAAGTTAACTACTTCAGATTAAGAAGTTATGTACTCACCATAACGTTCCATCTGAGTAGGTAAACTTCATTTGTCAGCAGCCATCCCTCCCTCCTGCCCCCTCACTTACGAATGTTTTCATACTCAGGTCCATGGGTGTTACCCACTTTATCTTGAGAGTATTAGTCTTCAAGCAGTATCTGCTTTTGGGCAAACTTGATCTGAGGTCAGTCAGGGTTGGCAGGGGATTATGGATAGGGGGAGGAGCTTGGAGCTCAGATCTAAAGCTGTTGAAAACTGCCGGCTCGGATCCATTCCCATAGTTTGCTGACAAATGAAGTTTACCTACTCAGATGGAACGTTATGGTGAGTACATAACTTCTTATTTATCCTAGCTATATGGCTACAGTTACTAGTTTGGCCATATGTGGCTGCTTGCATTTGGATGGGAAACCCTGTGGAGAAGAACAATGTGCCCTGACCATGCATGCATAGACAGTATTATACATTACACCACCTGCTCACCTTTTGCTGTATGTGTGGTGACATCCAGCACACACAGGGTTCTGTAGGTAAGTGCATTATGTACTGTTGAGTCCTTACTTTGGATCTTTTGAGCAACATTATAGTTGTGTGATACTGCAGCTTTGCTCACCATTATCTGGGTATGTAGGACAATACAGACATACACACACATATTCATGTATATAGCAGAGATGTATATATAAATGTAGCTGTCTGTGTGTATGGTATATATATATATATATATATATATATATATATATATATATATATATATATATATTATATGTGTGTGTGTGTTATGTAGATATATGGGAAGAGACTGAAATGTATGTTTATATATATATATATATATATACATATAGATATATATCTATTTGTGTATACATAGAGAGATACTATCTGTGACAGAGAGAGAGAGTGAAAAAACAGATATGTGTACATATATGTATGTACGTATGTATAGACATAACTACACATAACAGGTCATTTTCAGCAAGGAGTAACAGAATTGCAGTCTGTTTAAGTGTATAAGCATGCCCAGTGAGATTATCAGTACCTATAAGCTGACTCCAGTCCACAGCTACCTGTACTGTACTCTGGGATTTTGTGTGTTAGAGACAATGAAATCTGTACCTGTTTCTGCAGTACTGCTCTTCACTCATATTTTCCACAGCATTCTTCAGCTGTCTGATGTAATTAATATGTGACAGAGGTTAATAATGTTACACCAAGCACAAACTGAGAGTCTGAAAAAAAACATACCACCTCACATCCAAAAGATGTGGATACTTCCAGATTAGAACCATTAACGCCATCTCCCATGCTAACTTCCCTAGTCCACTGAGCCACATTAGCTGCCAGACAGAGGAGTCATTCATCACACAGTCAACAGCATAAATATGTACGTTGTTATTCCTGCGTTAAGTGAGACATACAGTGCATCATCAGTTTGTTACTGCCCTGAGATTGCCTCGACTGCTGATATACCATTGATGAGTTACTGTTCAACCAGTTATATGAGAACACTGCTGTGCTGGGGTGGGGGAACAACACCACATGTTCTTCTGGGATACACAGTAGTCCAAATATCATGTAACCCCACTGTATAACTTCTCCCTTGACTGATGTAGTGAATATTCCTTGCATGAGCCGTAGTGAATATTAAAAGACACATGATAGTGGCCTGGGTATCTGTAGTCCTATGTGGATGTTACTTCTGTCCAAATATTCCCCTATATTTACTTACATAATGTAACAGATCCATACATACAATACTACTACTTCTTTCAGCTTTTCCCGTTTAGGGGTCGCCACAGCGAATCACCTGTCCGCTCATGATTGGCATTGGAGTTTTACGGTGTCGAGTTGCCAGTCCGGCACCAAACCTTCCACGGAAGGCACACACACACGCACTCACGCCTAGGGCCAATTTAGAGTATCCAATCCACCTACAGCATGTCTTTGGATTATGGGGGGAAACGAGAGCACCCGGAGGAAACCCATGCCACCACAGGGAGGACATGCAGACTCCGCACAGGAGGCACCCCAGCCGAGGATCGAACCAGAGAACCTGTTGCTGTGAGGCGGCAGTGCTAACTGCACCATAACGGCCGACCCATCCATACGTACAATACTATAGCCTACTCATCCTTACAAGTACTGTTTAGGTTAGAGACTTACCTTGCAAATGCAGCAGTTGACAGAACTGTAGTTCAGGGCTGACTCCGTGTGATGCAAGCAGTACACAACAAATACATGGATAGGTACAGGTTGTGTGGGTTGCCTGGCATCAGTTTTAATACATGTATGTGAGTAGGAGTAAGATGTCAGTCCGTAGGTTGTCAGTGAATGTGCTATGTGTTATCTCTTAGCCAAAGCCAGGGTGTACTGAGCATGCCTACATCTGCCTACAGGGACATAAGCAGGGGGTTCCTCCTCCTAGTCCTCCTCTGACTGTGTCTGTGGTGACCTAGGCACTGGTGGGGGGCTGTGTATCCCTTTTTTTTGCTGATCCTGCTGAAGCTGTTTCCACAGGATCAGATTGTGTAGTATAGCACATAGTGTGAACATATGTGCACATGTGGCTGGAGAGTACTGCAGGGCTCCATGAGATATATCTAGGCACTAGCACCATGACTTCAGAAGCCCAAACACACACACACTATGATGTTCCTAGTTTGTGTGTGTGCCTCATTATGGCATTGATCTGTGGGTGGGTGTGCATTTCTGATAGGTGTCATCATCTGCAGTTCCAGGAGTAGCCAATATCCACCAGTAAATGGCTGTGTGGGATGTACCCCCTTGCAGACATCTGGTACAGCTGTGATGCATGCCAGATATGGGAGTCATGATAACTGCCAGGGCTGCCAGCACATATATTCAGGATAATTCCCTGGGCATTGCACACAACTTGGCAGTTAATGGAGTGGTACCCCTTGCAATTGGCATAGATTCTACCCTCCTCGCTGGGTGTTGCCTTGATGTGTACATTAGTGCAATCTATGGCACATAGTACTACAGGGTAGTGTGCTACACAGTAGAGGTGTTGTATATTGCTGGCCCTCACCTCAGCAGTGAGGGAAAAGATATGTGCTCACTGGCATGTGGTAGCATGGCATCCAGGAACTGATGGATTATCATGGATGCAGATGCCTGTGAGACCCCATCATGTCCCCAGTTGGTCCTTGAAAAGTACTTGTAGTTAGTATCCTAAGGGCTACACATACCTTTGTTTCTGCTGGGAAAGGTTCCCCTCTGTTGGCTCTGGCTCTGAGTTGAGGGCAGCAGAGCTCAGTGAGCTCTTGTAGTATGGCCCTGTCCACTCTGTAGCTCTCTACAATCTCCATCTCATGTAGCTCCTGGAAGATTACCCTTGGCCTGAACACTCTTCTCCTTCTCTGCCTAAGCCTATTGTCAGCAGTATTGACTTCAGCATCTGGTATATACAGATGTAGCGGACCTGCAGCAGCCCCTAGCATTATCTCAGTTAAACTTCCCAAGTCTGTACTCCAGTGGTCCAGAGTATTGGGGAAATATCAGAACATAGGGTGTATGCATACTTTATACAGCTCTGCTGTAGGTCCAGAATGTGTGATTTTCTAACTGTGATGCATTCCACCTGCCTACAATATAATTATTGTCATTTAATGGCCCTATTTTAGTACACAACACCTCACACAGTACTGCGTCACACAGCATATCTTATACAAAGGTCAAAAGTAATTATTGAATACATCCGGTTTTAAGAACACGTTCAGCTAGGCAGTGTGCTGTGCAAACATGTGCACCCAAGCTTAAAAGATTCTAGAAGTGAGAGAAAACACCCCTAATATCGGCTACATCCTGTGTAAATATCAACATGGTCTGGGTCTACATGAAGGGGATATGTGGACATGATTACCCCTTTTTGCTATTCACTAACTCCACCTCATTTGCATACAGATCCGTGCTGACAGCCTGAAAACTACATGCTTCGTAGCCCTTTCACCTTAACAACAGCAGCAATGCACCATTGTAAGGACCCCACGCAAGGCCCTATAATACATTTTTGTCACATAGTATAAAATTATTTTTTCTATTAAGCATGTTTGCACACTGCGGCAATGCAAACATGCCGAGATTATTAAAAAAAATATTAATTTAACTTATTCCGCTTAATCTTACTGACATACAGAATAATAGTTTTGCTCATATGTGTATTTGGTATTACATTTTTCAGGGGATTTATGGCAACATTTCTACAGTTTTACACTCCCTTTGTCTGTGTAGACTCCTGTATGCGGAAATTTTCCATGTACACTGCGGACGCTGACACGGGTCTGAAGAGATGCCTTTCTGCTTGTTGGATCGCTTTACCTGCCTCATTTGCATGAGATTCACCTGCTTATGAGGCAGTTTTCATGCCATGGAATTTTCCATTTTGCGTGCGTGAACGCCGCTCAGCAGGTGCTTACTAAATCTTAATATGTTTGCTTCCATGTAAGCATTGTGGTGCAATGACTACATGAAAAAGTGTAGGCTTTATTGAATTCCCCCAAGAAGTATCACTGTTCGAAGTATACAGAAAAGAGAGCAGATCTTCAAAAACCCTTAAAAACAATGATGTGGTAAAAGCAGCACACAGTACTGAAATAGACCAGGATTTATCATACACTATTTCCAGTAATAAAATATATATCAGCTGAAGCAGAAAATTTTAAATGACATGCAGGTAAATGTAGGGGAAAAGTACAATATAAGCAGTTCATTGATGATCCAAAGATGTTTTATACAGAATTTGGAAACAAAACAAAAGGAGTAGAAATCCACCAAAAAAGAAGAAATGGGTGCCTAACAAAGATGCCAAATGGATAAAAGAATTAAAAGAAACCGTAAGAAGCTCTGGTATAGAGGATAAGAAATGGGAATGATGTACCAGCCAGAGAAATTGAGATACAAGAAAAATGCAGTTCCTGACTTCTTGCTAAACATCTAAACATATTTGCACAACGATTTAACCCAGAGTAAAAATTACTTGAATACACATTATGAATAGGCACCCAGTTAACAGGAAAAATTATTATTTTCCTTAAAAAAGAACATGTAAGCCACCCTAAGAACTATGGACCAATAACTTGCCTTCCAACAGTATATAAAACATATACTGAAACTGATGCAAACAAAGTTTATAGCCATCTTGAAAAAAAATGAGTCATGGCAGTAGAACACAAAGGTAATTAAACAAAGTCATATGATTGGAAGATTTATCTGTTAAACTAAGCCATAAGAGGGATGCAAAAAGGGGAAGAATGTAAGTATGGCATGGATAAATTGCAAAAAAGGCATTTGATAGTGTCCCACGTTCATGGATAATGGAAAGCTTATAGATGTATGAGATGCACCCTACACTGATTAGATGTCCTGACTGAGTCACTGTTGCAATATTCTTAACAAATGGGTTGTAGCTTTCTGACATCCAGCCAGGTACCAAAGCTTTACCTTCCTAGGATATCAGAACAATGACCTCATCTCATCGACTTAGTGGTATAAAGTCAGGCATACATGCAAGCTCTTCATACTTTCTCACCACCAACCCAAGTGTAGGTTGTTGCACCCGACAGACTGTGATTGTTTCACTCAGTACTGTAGCTTTGCTTGTCATTTTTTTTCTAAACTTTTGACTGTTTTGGTAGTTGTTAGATGTGAGCTAGGTGTGTGAAATACAAATGCAGTAGACAAGTTCTATACAAAGATTTACTTAGTGCCTGTTCTGTCTAGACCCCGAACACAGCTATAAATCCTGTTCCATCTGTCAGTTGTTTGTTCCTAAAACCCTACAGTCTAGGCTGTCCAAACTTGATACCTTCCTTATGTCGGAAGACCCGGATGTTAGCCTCCCGCCTAAGAAAAAAACTTAAAAGGCGTAGAGGATTCTCCTTCCGTAGTCTCAGAATTGGACATACCTGCTGAGGTGGTTGAAGCTGTGGTACACCAGTCGTGTTTTTATGAACCCTCTATTGTGACCCTGCCAGAGGCTGGTACAGCTGCTTAGACCTTGCAGATGACTGAGTCCTCCAATGAACTGTGACTCATTGTCTTGGAAGGCCGTCGATAAGTCCCTCAGATCCTTGTGTGGGAATAGATTCCCAGTACCTTGACAGAAATGCGGCACTGCTCTTCTTCATTCAAATGTCACCCCTAAGAAAAAAAGAAAAAACGTAAGCACTCTGCGTCCCCTACTACATCCAGGGAGAAAGAATGGATTGATTTTCCTTGGGGTTATTCAAGGCAGTCATGTCTCTGAAGCCACCTTCCTTTGTGACCCAGCCTTTTTAGGCCACTCCACACAAATAGGCATAAGATTCTTCCTCCTTTGATGAGGAACCAGACAGGTATTCTAAGCTGTCTCTCGACTACTTTTTCCAGTTACCGTCTTGAGAACAGATTTCCTTGGGTCTATAGTATTCCAATGAAAACTTACGAGAAACCCGTTTGAGCAACACATAGTGAGCGAAAGTCTCAAATATCGAATAAAAAAAATACTAACAGACTAAAACTATCACTGTTTTATGCAGGGGGGGCAAGCCCCCCTGCACCCCCACACCCCCGCTACTTAAATTTACCAACTCCGAGATCGCACTCTATTGAAGTAAAGGGAAGAATTTCCTATGGCAATCTCCGTTCACTTTTGCGATATTTGAGATATTCTCTCACTATGTGCTGCTCAAACGGGTTTCGCTTAAGTGAGTTTTCAATGGAATAATATAGACCCGATTTCCTCAGATGGGGGAAACTCTCTCTCTCTCTCTCTCTCTCCTGATTCCCCCTTAGAAGAGGCCTTCTTTGGAGAAACCTTACAAAACATGATGAAACATTTTGAGTGGCAGTCCAGACAGGTGTCTGAGGTACAAAAGAGATACTACAACTTATTAGAGATGAGCTATCACCAGTGCTAGATGCTTACCTAGATGCATTTCAAGCCAATTCTTTCACACAATTCTCATCCTTCAGTTTCTGATGAACTAAAGTAGCTTTCCAAAACCATGTGGCAGGCCTAACTGCAGTATCCTTGGCCTCAGGCAAGCCTTCTAAGCTGCTCCCTGGTACCAGTGTATCTCTTCAATGACAAGGGCAGTTGAGCAATGGACAGGTGTGTGTACTGAGGCGGGCTTACCAGCCACAACTCTGATCTGAGGTGCCAGCCAACTAGAGGATACTAAGCTTCCCAAAAACCATAAGTTGCCTGTTTTTTTTTTTTTGTTTGCTTATTTATTCTATTTACTGCTTTTTTTTATTGCCTGCCGCCTGTTTTAAGACTCTATTTATATATTGTGTACTACATTACACTGTTGTACTGCAGTTGTCTGCCTTACTGTGCCTTTCCAAGGGTGCCGGAACCATAGAGCGAGGAGGAGGGATCGCCCCCCCTCCAACTTTTACAGCTGCAAGACCTGTAGCAACAGAGGCAAAAACTCCATGGTGGACTTTTTCTTTAAGGAGGACCCAACAGAGGACTCATGCATGCATCGCATGCTAACATGAAACACAAAAACATTGCGGAAGTTAAACTATGTTCTGAAGTGTGTGTGAGTGCCTGATTCATTGCTGCCAGAGTCAACATTTGTGCCCAAGAGTCATACTGCCCCCCCCCCCCTCCCGAGTGCTGATCATTGCTGCCAGAGTCATGCTATGCTTTCTTATGGTAAGGAGAGTTTTGCTTTGCTTTTGGTGAGTCATGATTCTCTTATTGCCTGAGAGGATAATTTTCTGCTACTCCCAGTGTTCTCTTATTGCCAAGGAGGTGTGTGTGTGTTACATTCACATTTAGGTACAAGTGTTCTCTTATTGCTCTGGTTTGCCCCCGAGGTAGGTAGGGGTGTGTGTGTGTGTATGTCTGTGTCTGTATAAAATGCCCCAGTTAGGAGTACCCCAGATGGTTAGTGTTGTTCAGGCTCAAACCCTGTACCTTGGGTACAAGAAACAAGAGCCTGAATTCTCTACCCATACTACCACTTGTGATTCAGGGAGTTGAGTCCATAGCTCTCAACTGTCCAGATTTTCACAGAATATTTGGCTCATACCTTTGGTCTGCGGTGGTTGTGCTGCAGTAGCGCTGTCGCCTCACAGTAAGACGTTGTCCCATTCGATTCTCAGCTAGAGCGTCTTCTGTCTGGAGACATGCGTGAATGGGCGTACCTTTGTTGAAGGTTGTGCATCAGGGCTGGCAACTTGGCACGTAAAAATCTACTGCCAATCATTAGCGGCTGGAGTTCCATTGTGGTGACCCCTAACCGGAAAAAGCTGAAAGACAACAACCACCTTTGGTCTGTTCCTCTTAAAATTTGTGGTTTTCTGGCAAATCAGTGAGAATTGAATTCACTAAATAATGATAGTCCTTTAAGTTTTAGTCTTCCTATCTTTCAGGAAACACATGGCAACAGAAAACACTTTACTTTAGCAACATTCTAAGACTATACAAGCAATATTTAAAATGTGCCCCTGGTTTTGGGCCTTTGCCCCCCCCCCCCCCCCCAAATAAATTTTAGCTTTTTCCAGATTTCGTGTGCTGCGAAGTTGAGAGATTTACTTGAGTGTCAAGTGGATTTTACAAGGAGCTGAGAGCTTCAGGGGAAGAGAAGTTTAGTGCTGGTTATGTTAAGTTGGTTGCATTGTTAGTAGCACAACAGGTAGTATACTTGCTTTTGATGCAAAAGGCTGTGAGTTCTACTCCCACAGTATGCAGATGGATCTGTGATACTGTACTGTGTTGTTTTTTTTTAAAGGGAGTGGATGCTGCAGTCCTTTGAATGTCCTCCGTTGGAGAGTTACCTAGAAACTATGAACCTGTTATCAGTTTGCCACCCATTCTCTATTGCAATATTACTAGCTTATTTTTTAATGTAACATAGGCAATTTATTCTTCAGGGGCAACAGGCACTTTATTTGTAGATGAAACAATGAAATATAAAGTTGTTTGCTAGCAGTAACCTCTTCATTCGTTACAGATCCCTTTAATTTGTAAAAACTAAATGAAAACTCCAGCCAAGCTTGAACCTCCAGTGAGTGACCTCCCAAACCTCCTGTAACAGAGGCACATAGGATATATGCAAATGACCTTTATGAACATCAGGTGTTTCAGCTATATGGCGTTTATGATTGCCCATGACTTTTACAATGACTTCAAATGTAAAAGTCATGGGCAATCAGAAACGCCATATAGCTGAAACACCTGATGTTCATAAAGGTCATTTGCATATATCCCATGTGCCTCTGTTACAGAAGGTTTGGGAGATCACTCATTGGAAGTTCTAGCTTGGCTGGAGTTTTCATTTAGTTTTTACTGATTGTTTTTCAGTGTGAACTTCTCACTCTTTGTTTTAGATCCCTTTAATTTGGAATTATTTAGATGATTTACTTCTGCAGAGATTTTGCATATTTATATTTACTGATATTGGTTGATTGTAATGACAGATATTTGAGTGGCCTTTTATGGTTGAAATTTTCTGAAACAGGTAGTTTGTCATTATTGGGTCATACATTTTGTTTCATTGCTTACTAGACGACTGTTCAAAACTTCAAATTTAAAACGCATTTTAATAAGTACTGCTGTGTTATACAAGGAATATAATTTAACATAATCAGGAGGGCGAATCAAAGAACGCATACATGTATGCATGGCCTATGGTTTGAATACAGCCCAGAGATAAGCTTAGTCCTCCACTGGCCAGATGCAAAATGAATGTGGGTTTTCATGCTGTTTAAATGAACGGTGAGTTTCAAGGGCAGAGAAGTTTACTGCTCTGTTTTCATTGCAAGACAGTATTATTTGTTTAGCAAATGGCTCACTGTTTGTCTGAAACAAGTGTCTATCATTATTTAAGTTTTACAATCTTCATAAATTTGCTAGAAAATCACACATACGAGGAACAGACCAAAAATATGATACAAAATCAGGGACTGTCAAACATATGCTGTGATCTCTCAACCTCTTAGGGCAAGAATTGGGAGAAAGTGTGAAAGGCTCAAAATCATGGGCAAATTTTAAGCTTTACTCTGGTCACCAATACAATGGATGAAGGCAAAACAGTTTACGCCACATTACCTTGACTTGTCCAAGCCTTTTGACACAGTCCCCTACTCAGGTGTAGTATAAAAGATGAATAACGTAGTAGGAAACACTTACATTGCTAGCTGGATTGCCAACTTGCTCACAGGATGCAGGAGATCAAAATAGGGGAAGAGACCTGTCACCAATGGAGTCTCCAAGGGTTCCGTGCTAAGACTTTTCTGTTTGGCATATACATCTCAGAAAGTAAAAGAAAATACCAAAGGGCTTTGGCCAACTAAGTTTGAGATGACTGCAAGCTAGGAGCAGTTATTGAATCCCCAAATGACTTAACCATCATGCAGGAAGGTTTGTCCCAAACAATAACTGGTGCCAGAATCATGAATTGGAACTAAACTCCAAAAAATAAATTTTTGTATCCAGTGGGAAATCATCTACTCCAGGGAACTGACTAAGTGACAATGCCCCCTGAGAACTGACACAGTTGTTTGGCGTTTGGGAACTTGTGTGTACAGTTACCTAACTTTTGACCAAAATGTGCCCAGAGTCATAAAATCTTTCTATATTGCACAGTTTATAAACAAATCGATTGTGACTAGATCTAGAGATGTTATTGTCCCCCTTTACAAATCCCTCATTAGGTCAATCATTTTGTATAATGCCCACTTTGGCATGTGTTGGAATGCCCACAGAGATACCTTACTAAAAGGATCCTAAACAATAGGTTTTGCATGGACTTCCTCAAAGATGTATCACCATACTCAGTATCCTACAGAATGCTTAGAGGTGACGTGTCTGGCATACAAGGCATCCTCCGACCTAATACAGATGGACCTACTGAACATCAGCAAGTCAAATGGCATCAGAAATACTCAGGGGATCACTATCAACATAGAGAAGTCGTCTCTTACCCCGACTCAGACTATAGACTTCATAGGGGCAAGATTAGACATAAACAAGCTCCTAGCTTTCTTGACCACAGACCAGCTACGAACCCTGAGGCTACATGTGCGGGCCATTCTACATTCTCCAGCTCCTCCGGCGGAATTGGTCCTGAGGGCTCTAGGCTCAATGGCGGCGGCAATCAACCTTTTGCCAATGGCGCGTTTGAACATGAGGGTCTTACAATGGACCCTCCAGGTCCAGTGGTCCTTCCTTCGATTTCCTCTGAGCCATCCCATTCCCCTCAAGAGGGCCCTCTTATGGTGGCTCCAATCTCTGAACCTCCAGGAAGGACGCCCCTTTTCTATGGCCCCTCCCCTAGCCACGGTGACCACGGACACCTCCCGCCTCGGGTGGGGGGGGGGCATTGTTCGGGCAGGACAGTCCAAGGCACGTGGGACCCCACGGAGACCTCTCTGCATATCAATGTCCTAGAGATGAGGGCAGTGCTGTTAGCATTGCAAGCACTTCAGGACCTTCTTCCTGTAGGAACTATTGCGATTCAGTCGGACAATGTGTCTGTTGTCTGGTACATCAACAAACAGGGGGGAACCAGGTCTTACCCACTCTGTCGAGAGGCCATGAGGGTGTGGGAATGGGCGATCTCCACCAACCGCTTTCTTATAGCAACGCACATTCCGGGGCGGTCCAACATCCTAGCGGACAGACTAAATCGCACCATCCTGTTACCACACGAGTGGTCTCTGAATCCCGAGATAGCGAATCGGATTTTCGCCGAATGGGATCAACCCTGTTGCGATCTCTTTGCTTCTCCCTCGAACACAAAATGTTACGACTACTTCGCTCTCATTTCCCCCTCCGGGGAACCTCCGAGAGACGCTCTGGTGCATGCTTGGCCTCCTGGTCTACTTTATGCTTACCCTCCTCTTCCTCTGATGCTGAAGTTTCTATAGAAAGCCAGCCATTTGGGGAGCAGGATAATCCTCATTGCCCCATTCTGGCCTTGTCAAACCTGGTTCCCTTACCTTTGGTCTCATCTAGTGAATCCTCCTTGGATTCTGGATCCCCGTCCGAATCTAATATCCCACCCCCTAGATCTCCCAGTCCCGAATCTGGACAATCTCAAGCTCACAGCTTGGCTGCTCCAGTTCCACTTGTAGCTAGGACTCCTGGTATCTCTTCCCCAGTTAAACTATTCTAGTAGCAGCGCACAAGCCTTCTACTAGAAAGATTTATAGTAGCAAATGGAAACGTTTTTCCATTTTGGTGGAACGTCGAAATTTGGATCCTTTCACAGCTCCTTTGCCCGCGATATTAGACTTCCTGTCAGGGCTGTTTCATCAGGGGGCTAGCTCCACCACAGTCAAGGTTCAACTAGCAGCTATCTCTCATTATCATGTGGGAAATTAACTGGGCCCTTTGATCACCACGAAATTGTGTAAGACTTTTTTGAAGGGCACCTTTCTGCTCAGACCTCCAGTGAAGGATGTAGTCCCTCCTTGGGATTTAACGCTGGTTCTTCAGGCCTTGACAGCTCCCCCGTTTAAGCCTGCAGCTTCAGTAGATCTTAAATTCTTGTCATGGAAAACGGCCTTTCTTGTCGCTATCACCTCGGCTCGAAGGGTCTCTGAACTACAAGCCCTCTGTGTAAAACCCCATATTTGACTTTTCACAAGGATAGAGTTTACCTCAGGACCAATCCTCTTTTCTTCCCAAGATTGCCTCTGAATCGAATATTAACCAGTCCATGAACCTGGCAGTCTTCTGTGCTAATTACCAAAACAAAGGGGAATACAAATTACACTCACTGGATGTGCATAGACAACTTCGCTTCTACATCCACAGGACATCTGGTTGTAGGCAATCTGACCAGTTGTTCGTCTCCTTTGCCAAATTTAACTTGGGTAAATCTGTGTCTAAAGTCATGCTGTCTAGATGGATTTCGCAGTGTATCCTTTTAGCATATGAAAGTTCTGGCAGGCCTGCACCTCAGGGAGTCCATGCCCACTCTACTCGGTCTATGTCTACCTCTGCGGCTTTTAGAGCTAGAGTCTCTTTGGATGATATTTGTTCGGCAGCCACTTGGGCCTCATCTCATACCTTTATCAATCACTATAAATTGGACATTATCTCCAGAGGGAGAGCATCCTTTGGCTCTGCAGTGCTCAAACATCCTTCCATGAAGGCCGCCCAAGGTTCAGGTAGTTGGGGACTCTGTTCCATAGGTTGCTGCACAAATGAAGTTAACTACTTCAGATTAAGAAGTTATGTACTCACCATAACGTTCCATCTGAGTAGGTAAACTTCATTTGTCAGCAGCCATCCCTCCCTCCTGCCCCCTCACTTACGAATGTTTTCATACTCAGGTCCATGGGTGTTACCCACTTTATCTTGAGAGTATTAGTCTTCAAGCAGTATCTGCTTTTGGGCAAACTTGATCTGAGGTCAGTCAGGGTTGGCAGGGGATTATGGATAGGGGGAGGAGCTTGGAGCTCAGATCTAAAGCTGTTGAAAACTGCCGGCTCGGATCCATTCCCATAGTTTGCTGACAAATGAAGTTTACCTACTCAGATGGAACGTTATGGTGAGTACATAACTTCTTATTTATCCTAGCTATATGGCTACAGTTACTAGTTTGGCCATATGTGGCTGCTTGCATTTGGATGGGAAACCCTGTGGGGAAGAACAATGTGCCCTGACCATGCATGCATAGACAGTATTATACATTACACCACCTGCTCACCTTTTGCTGTATGTGTGGTGACATCCAGCACACACAGGGTTCTGTAGGTAAGTGCATTATGTACTGTTGAGTCCTTACTTTGGATCTTTTGAGCAACATTATAGTTGTGTGATACTGCAGCTTTGCTCACCATTATCTGGGTATGTAGGACAATACAGACATACACACACATATTCATGTATATAGCAGAGATGTATATATAAATGTAGCTGTCTGTGTGTATGGTATATATATATATATATATATATATATATATATATATATATATATATATATATATATTATATGTGTGTGTGTTATGTAGATATATGGGAAGAGACTGAAATGTATGTTTATATATATATATATATATATACATATAGATATATATCTATTTGTGTATACATAGAGATACTATCTGTGACAGAGAGAGAGAGTGAAAAAACAGATATGTGTACATATATGTATGTACGTATGTATAGACATAACTACACATAACAGGTCATTTTCAGCAAGGAGTAACAGAATTGCAGTCTGTTTAAGTGTATAAGCATGCCCAGTGAGATTATCAGTACCTATAAGCTGACTCCAGTCCACAGCTACCTGTACTGTACTCTGGGATTTTGTGTGTTAGAGACAATGAAATCTGTACCTGTTTCTGCAGTACTGCTCTTCACTCATATTTTCCACAGCATTCTTCAGCTGTCTGATGTAATTAATATGTGACAGAGGTTAATAATGTTACACCAAGCACAAACTGAGAGTCTGAAAAAACATACCACCTCACATCCAAAAGATGTGGATACTTCCAGATTAGAACCATTAACGCCATCTCCCATGCTAACTTCCCTAGTCCACTGAGCCACATTAGCTGCCAGACAGAGGAGTCATTCATCACACAGTCAACAGCATAAATATGTACGTTGTTATTCCTGCGTTAAGTGAGACATACAGTGCATCATCAGTTTGTTACTGCCCTGAGATTGCCTCGACTGCTGATATACCATTGATGAGTTACTGTTCAACCAGTTATATGAGAACACTGCTGTGCTGGGGTGGGGGAACAACACCACATGTTCTTCTGGGATACACAGTAGTCCAAATATCATGTAACCCCACTGTATAACTTCTCCCTTGACTGATGTAGTGAATATTCCTTGCATGAGCCGTAGTGAATATTAAAAGACACATGATAGTGGCCTGGGTATCTGTAGTCCTATGTGGATGTTACTTCTGTCCAAATATTCCCTATATTTACTTACATAATGTAACAGATCCATACATACAATACTACTACTTCTTTCAGCTTTTCCCGTTTAGGGGTCGCCACAGCGAATCACCTGTCCGCTCATGATTGGCATTGGAGTTTTACGGTGTCGAGTTGCCAGTCCGGCACCAAACCTTCCACGGAAGGCACACACACACGCACTCACGCCTAGGGCCAATTTAGAGTATCCAATCCACCTACAGCATGTCTTTGGATTATGGGGGGAAACGAGAGCACCCGGAGGAAACCCATGCCACCACAGGGAGGACATGCAGACTCCGCACAGGAGGCACCCCAGCCGAGGATCGAACCAGAGAACCTGTTGCTGTGAGGCGGCAGTGCTAACTGCACCATAACGGCCGACCCATCCATACGCAATACTATAGCCTACTCATCCTTACAAGTACTGTTTAGGTTAGAGACTTACCTTGCAAATGCAGCAGTTGACAGAACTGTAGTTCAGGGCTGACTCCGTGTGATGCAAGCAGTACACAACAAATACATGGATAGGTACAGGTTGTGTGGGTTGCCTGGCATCAGTTTTAATACATGTATGTGAGTAGGAGTAAGATGTCAGTCCGTAGGTTGTCAGTGAATGTGCTATGTGTTATCTCTTAGCCAAAGCCAGGGTGTACTGAGCATGCCTACATCTGCCTACAGGGACATAAGCAGGGGGTTCCTCCTCCTAGTCCTCCTCTGACTGTGTCTGTGGTGACCTAGGCACTGGTGGGGGGCTGTGTATCCCTTTTTTTTGCTGATCCTGCTGAAGCTGTTTCCACAGGATCAGATTGTGTAGTATAGCACATAGTGTGAACATATGTGCACATGTGGCTGGAGAGTACTGCAGGGCTCCATGAGATATATCTAGGCACTAGCACCATGACTTCAGAAGCCCAAACACACACACACTATGATGTTCCTAGTTTGTGTGTGTGCCTCATTATGGCATTGATCTGTGGGTGGGTGTGCATTTCTGATAGGTGTCATCATCTGCAGTTCCAGGGAGTAGCCAATATCCACCAGTAAATGGCTGTGTGGGATGTACCCCCTTGCAGACATCTGGTACAGCTGTGATGCATGCCAGATATGGGAGTCATGATAACTGCCAGGGCTGCCAGCACATATATTCAGGATAATTCCCTGGGCATTGCACACAACTTGGCAGTTAATGGAGTGGTACCCCTTGCAATTGGCATAGATTCTACCCTCCTCGCTGGGTGTTGCCTTGATGTGTACATTAGTGCAATCTATGGCACCTAGTACTACAGGGTAGTGTGCTACACAGTAGAGGTGTTGTATATTGCTGGCCCTCACCTCAGCAGTGAGGGGAAAAGATATGTGCTCACTGGCATGTGGTAGCATGGCATCCAGGAACTGATGGATTATCATGGATGCAGATGCCTGTGAGACCCCCATCATGTCCCCAGTTGGTCCTTGAAAAGTACTTGTAGTTAGTATCCTAAGGGCTACACATACCTTTGTTTCTGCTGGGAAAGGTTCCCCTCTGTTGGCTCTGGCTCTGAGTTGAGGGCAGCAGAGCTCAGTGAGCTCTTGTAGTATGGCCCTGTCCACTCTGTAGCTCTCTACAATCTCCATCTCATGTAGCTCCTGGAAGATTACCCTTGGCCTGAACACTCTTCTCCTTCTCTGCCTAAGCCTATTGTCAGCAGTATTGACTTCAGCATCTGGTATATACAGATGTAGCGGACCTGCAGCAGCCCCTAGCATTATCTCAGTTAAACTTCCCAAGTCTGTACTCCAGTGGTCCAGAGTATTGGGGAAATATCAGAACATAGGGTGTATGCATACTTTATACAGCTCTGCTGTAGGTCCAGAATGTGTGATTTTCTAACTGTGATGCATTCCACCTGCCTACAATATAATTATTGTCATTTAATGGCCCTATTTTAGTACACAACACCTCACACAGTACTGCGTCACACAGCATATCTTATACAAAGGTCAAAAGTAATTATTGAATATATCCGGTTTTAAGAACACGTTCAGCTAGGCAGTGTGCTGTGCAAACATGTGCACCCAAGCTTAAAAGATTCTAGAAGTGAGAGAAAACACCCCTAATATCGGCTACATCCTGTGTAAATATCAACATGGTCTGGGTCTACATGAAGGGGATATGTGGACATGATTACCCCTTTTTGCTATTCACTAACTCCACCTCATTTGCATACAGATCCGTGCTGACAGCCTGAAAACTACATGCTTCGTAGCCCTTTCACCTTAACAACAGCAGCAATGCACCATTGTAAGGACCCCACGCAAGGCCCTATAATACATTTTTGTCACATAGTATAAAATTATTTTTTTTCCTATTAAGCATGTTTGCACACTGCGGCGCTTAATGCAAACATGCCGAGATTATTAAAAAAAATATTAATTTAACTTATTCCCCTTAATCTTACTGACATACAGAATAATAGTTTTGCTCATATGTGTATTTGGTATTACATTTTTCAGGGGATTTATGGCAACATTTCTACAGTTTTACACTCCCTTTTGTCTGTGTAGACTCCTGTATGCGGAAATTTTCCATGTACACTGCGGACGCTGACACGGGGTCTGAAGAGATGCCTTTCTGCTTGTTGGATCGCTTTACCTGCCTCATTTGCATGAGATTCACCTGCTTATGAGGCAGTTTTCATGCCATGGAATTTTCCATTTTTGCACGTGCGTGAACGCCGCTCAGCAGGTGCTTACTAAATCTTAATATGTTTGCTTCCATGTAAGCATTGTGGTGCAATGACTACATGAAAAAAAGTGTAGGCTTTATTGAATTCCCCCAAGAAGTATCACTGTTCGAAGTATACAGAAAAGAGAGCAGATCTTCAAAAACCCTTAAAAACAATGATGTGGTAAAAGCAGCACACAGTACTGAAATAGACCAGGATTTATCATACACTATTTCCAGTAATAAAATATATATCAGCTGAAGCAGAAAATTTTAAATGACATGCAGGTAAATGTAGGGGAAAAGTACAATATAAGCAGTTCATTGATGATCCAAAGATGTTTTATACAGAATTTGGAAACAAAACAAAAGGAGTAGAAATCCACCAAAAAAGAAGAAATGGGTGCCTAACAAAGATGCCAAATGGATAAAAGAATTAAAAGAAACCGTAAGAAGCTCTGGTATAGAGGATAAGAAATGGGAATGATGTACCAGCCAGAGAAATTGAGATACAAGAAAAATGCAGTTCCTGACTTCTTGCTAAACATCTAAACATATTTGCACAACGATTTAACCCAGAGTAAAAATTACTTGAATACACATTATGAATAGGCACCCAGTTAACAGGAAAAATTATTATTTTCCTTAAAAAAGAACATGTAAGCCACCCTAAGAACTATGGACCAATAACTTGCCTTCCAACAGTATATAAAACATATACTGAAACTGATGCAAACAAAGTTTATAGCCATCTTGAAAAAAAATGAGTCATGGCAGTAGAACACAAAGGTAATTAAACAAAGTCATATGATTGGAAGATTTATCTGTTAAACTAAGCCATAAGAGGGATGCAAAAAGGGGAAGAATGTAAGTATGGCATGGATAAATTGCAAAAAAGGCATTTGATAGTGTCCCACGTTCATGGATAATGGAAAGCTTATAGATGTATGAGATGCACCCTACACTGATTAGATGTCCTGACTGAGTCACTGTTGCAATATTCTTAACAAATGGGTTGTAGCTTTCTGACATCCAGCCAGGTACCAAAGCTTTACCTTCCTAGGATATCAGAACAATGACCTCATCTCATCGACTTAGTGGTATAAAGTCAGGCATACATGCAAGCTCTTCATACTTTCTCACCACCAACCCAAGTGTAGGTTGTTGCACCCGACAGACTGTGATTGTTTCACTCAGTACTGTAGCTTTGCTTGTCATTTTTTTTCTAAACTTTTGACTGTTTTGGTAGTTGTTAGATGTGAGCTAGGTGTGTGAAATACAAATGCAGTAGACAAGTTCTATACAAAGATTTACTTAGTGCCTGTTCTGTCTAGACCCCGAACACAGCTATAAATCCTGTTCCATCTGTCAGTTGTTTGTTCCTAAAACCCTACAGTCTAGGCTGTCCAAACTTGATACCTTCCTTATGTCGGAAGACCCGGATGTTAGCCTCCCGCCTAAGAAAAAAACTTAAAAGGCGTAGAGGATTCTCCTTCCGTAGTCTCAGAATTGGACATACCTGCTGAGGTGGTTGAAGCTGTGGTACACCAGTCGTGTTTTATGAACCCTCTATTGTGACCCTGCCAGAGGCTGGTACAGCTGCTTAGACCTTGCAGATGACTGAGTCCTCCAATGAACTGTGACTCATTGTCTTGGAAGGCCGTCGATAAGTCCCTCAGATCCTTGTGTGGGAATAGATTCCCAGTACCTTGACAGAAATGCGGCACTGCTCTTCTTCATTCAAATGTCACCCCTAAGAAAAAAAGAAAAAACGTAAGCACTCTCGTCCCCTACTACATCCAGGGAGAAAGAATGGATTGATTTTCCTTGGGGTTATTCAAGGCAGTCATGTCTCTGAAGCCACTTTCCTTTGTGACCCAGCCTTTTTAGGCCACTCCACACAAATAGGCATAAGATTCTTCCTCCTTTGATGAGGAACCAGACAGGTATTCTAAGCTGTCTCTCGACTACTTTTTCCAGTTACCGTCTTGAGAACAGATTTCCTTGGGTCTATAGTATTCCAATGAAAACTTCACGAGAAACCCGTTTGAGCAACACATAGTGAGCGAAAGTCTCAAATATCGAATAAAAAAAATACTAACAGACTAAAACTATCACTGTTTTATGCAGGGCAAGCCCCTGCACCCCACCCGCTACTTAAATTTACCAACTCGAGATCGCACTCTATTGAAGTAAAGGGAAGAATTTCCTATGGCAATCTCCGTTCACTTTTGCGATATTTGAGATATTCTCTCACTATGTGCTGCTCAAAGCGGGTTTCGCTTAAGTGAGTTTTCAATGGAATAATATAGACCCGATTTCCTCAGATGGGGGAAACTCTCTCTCTCTCTCTCTCTCTCCTGATTCCCCCTTAGAAGAGGCCTTCTTTGGAGAAACCTTACAAAACATGATGAAACATTTTGAGTGGCAGTCCAGACAGGTGTCTGAGGTACAAAGAGATACTACAACTTATTAGAGATGAGCTATCACCAGTGCTAGATGCTTACCTAGATGCATTTCAAGCCAATTCTTTCACACAATTCTCATCCTTCAGTTTCTGATGAACTAAAGTAGCTTTCCAAAACCATGTGGCAGGCCTAACTGCAGTATCCTTGGCCTCAGGCAAGCCTTCTAAGCTGCTCCCTGGTACCAGTGTATCTCTTCAATGACAAGGGCAGTTGAGCAATGGACAGGTGTGTGTACTGAGGCGGGCTTACCAGCCACAACTCTGATCTGAGGTGCCAGCCAACTAGAGGATACTAAGCTTCCCAAAAACCATAAGTTGCCTGTTTTTTTTTTTTTGTTTGCTTATTTATTCTATTTACTGCTTTTTTTATTGCCTGCCGCCTGTTTTAAGACTCTATTTATATATTGTGTACTACATTACACTGTTGTACTGCAGTTGTCTGCCTTACTGTGCCTTTCCAAGGGTGCCGGAACCATAGAGCAAGGAGGAGGGATCGCCCCCCCTCCAACTTTTACAGCTGCAAGACCTGTAGCAACAGAGGCAAAAACTCCATGGTGGACTTTTTCTTTAAGGAGGACCCAACAGAGGACTCATGCATGCATCGCATGCTAACATGAAACACAAAAACATTGCGGAAGTTAAACTATGTTCTGAAGTGTGTGTGAGTGCCTGATTCATTGCTGCCAGAGTCAACATTTGTGCCCAAGAGTCATACTGCCCCCCCCCCTCCCGAGTGCTGATCATTGCTGCCAGAGTCATGCTATGCTTTCTTATGGTAAGGAGAGTTTTGCTTTGCTTTTGGTGAGTCATGATTCTCTTATTGCCTGAGAGGATAATTTTCTGCTACTCCCAGTGTTCTCTTATTGCCAAGGAGGTGTGTGTGTGTTACATTCACATTTAGGTACAAGTGTTCTCTTATTGCTCTGGTTTGCCCCCGAGGTAGGTAGGGGTGTGTGTGTGTGTATGTCTGTGTCTGTATAAAATGCCCCAGTTAGGAGTACCCCAGATGGTTAGTGTTGTTCAGGCTCAAACCCTGTACCTTGGGTACAAGAAACAAGAGCCTGAATTCTCTACCCATACTACCACTTGTGATTCAGGGAGTTGAGTCCATAGCTCTCAACTGTCCAGATTTTCACAGAATATTTGGCTCATACCTTTGGTCTGCGGTGGTTGTGCTGCAGTAGCGCTGTCGCCTCACAGTAAGACGTTGTCCCATTCGATTCTCAGCTAGAGCGTCTTCTGTCTGGAGACATGCGTGAATGGGCGTACCTTTGTTGAAGGTTGTGCATCAGGGCTGGCAACTTGGCACGTAAAAATCTACTGCCAATCATTAGCGGCTGGAGTTCCATTGTGGTGACCCCTAACCGGAAAAAGCCGAAAGACAACAACCACCTTTGGTCTGTTCCTCTTAAAATTTGTGGTTTTCTGGCAAATCAGTGAGAATTGAATTCACTAAATAATGATAGTCCTTTAAGTTTTAGTCTTCCTATCTTTCAGGAAACACATGGCAACAGAAAACACTTTACTTTAGCAACATTCTAAGACTATACAAGCAATATTTAAAATGTGCCCCTGGTTTTGGGCCTTTGCCCCCCCCCCCCCCAAATAAATTTTAGCTTTTTCCAGATTTCGTGTGCTGCGAAGTTGAGAGATTTACTTGAGTGTCAAGTGGATTTTACAAGGAGCTGAGAGCTTCAGGGGAAGAGAAGTTTAGTGCTGGTTATGTTAAGTTGGTTGCATTGTTAGTAGCACAACAGGTAGTATACTTGCTTTTGATGCAAAAGGCTGTGAGTTCTACTCCCACAGTATGCAGATGGATCTGTGATACTGTACTGTGTTGTTTTTTTTTAAAGGGAGTGGATGCTGCAGTCCTTTGAATGTCCTCCGTTGGAGAGTTACCTAGAAACTATGAACCTGTTATCAGTTTGCCACCCATTCTCTATTGCAATATTACTAGCTTATTTTTTAATGTAACATAGGCAATTTATTCTTCAGGGGCAACAGGCACTTTATTTGTAGATGAAACAATGAAATATAAAGTTGTTTGCTAGCAGTAACCTCTTCATTCGTTACAGATCCCTTTAATTTGTAAAAACTAAATGAAAACTCCAGCCAAGCTTGAACCTCCAGTGAGTGACCTCCCAAACCTCCTGTAACAGAGGCACATAGGATATATGCAAATGACCTTTATGAACATCAGGTGTTTCAGCTATATGGCGTTTATGATTGCCCATGACTTTTACAATGACTTCAAATGTAAAAGTCATGGGCAATCAGAAACGCCATATAGCTGAAACACCTGATGTTCATAAAGGTCATTTGCATATATCCCATGTGCCTCTGTTACAGAAGGTTTGGGAGATCACTCATTGGAAGTTCTAGCTTGGCTGGAGTTTTCATTTAGTTTTTACTGATTGTTTTTCAGTGTGAACTTCTCACTCTTTGTTTTAGATCCCTTTAATTTGGAATTATTTAGATGATTTACTTCTGCAGAGATTTTGCATATTTATATTTACTGATATTGGTTGATTGTAATGACAGATATTTGAGTGGCCTTTTATGGTTGAAATTTTCTGAAACAGGTAGTTTTGTCATTATTGGGTCATACATTTTGTTTCATTGCTTACTAGACGACTGTTCAAAACTTCAAATTTAAAACGCATTTTAATAAGTACTGCTGTGTTATACAAGGAATATAATTTAACATAATCAGGAGGGCGAATCAAAGAACGCATACATGTATGCATGGCCTATGGTTTGAATACAGCCCAGAGATAAGCTTAGTCCTCCACTGGCCAGATGCAAAATGAATGTGGGTTTTCATGCTGTTTAAATGAACGGTGAGTTTCAAGGGCAGAGAAGTTTACTGCTCTGTTTTCATTGCAAGACAGTATTATTTGTTTAGCAAATGGCTCACTGTTTGTCTGAAACAAGTGTCTATCATTATTTAAGTTTTACAATCTTCATAAATTTGCTAGAAAATCACACATACGAGGAACAGACCAAAAATATGATACAAAATCAGGGACTGTCAAACATATGCTGTGATCTCTCAACCTCTTAGGGCAAGAATTGGGAGAAAGTGTGAAAGGCTCAAAATCATGGGCAAATTTTAAGCTTTACTCTGGTCACCAATACAATGGATGAAGGCAAAACAGTTTACGCCACATTACCTTGACTTGTCCAAGCCTTTTGACACAGTCCCCTACTCAGGTGTAGTATAAAAGATGAATAACGTAGTAGGAAACACTTACATTGCTAGCTGGATTGCCAACTTGCTCACAGGATGCAGGAGATCAAAATAGGGGAAGAGACCTGTCACCAATGGAGTCTCCAAGGGTTCCGTGCTAAGACTTTTTCTGTTTGGCATATACATCTCAGAAAGTAAAAGAAAATACCAAAGGGCTTTGGCCAACTAAGTTTGAGATGACTGCAAGCTAGGAGCAGTTATTGAATCCCCAAATGACTTAACCATCATGCAGGAAGGTTTGTCCCAAACAATAACTGGTGCCAGAATCATGAATTGGAACTAAACTCCAAAAAATAAATTTTTGTATCCAGTGGGAAATCATCTACTCCAGGGAACTGACTAAGTGACAATGCCCCCTGAGAACTGACACAGTTGTTTGGCGTTTGGGAACTTGTGTGTACAGTTACCTAACTTTTGACCAAAATGTGCCCAGAGTCATAAAATCTTTCTATATTGCACAGTTTATAAACAAATCGATTGTGACTAGATCTAGAGATGTTATTGTCCCCCTTTACAAATCCCTCATTAGGTCAATCATTTTGTATAATGCCCACTTTGGCATGTGTTGGAATGCCCACAGAGATACCTTACTAAAAGGATCCTAAACAATAGGTTTTGCATGGACTTCCTCAAAGATGTATCACCATACTCAGTATCCTACAGAATGCTTAGAGGTGACGTGTCTGGCATACAAGGCATCCTCCGACCTAATACAGATGGACCTACTGAACATCAGCAAGTCAAATGGCATCAGAAATACTCAGTCTAGGTATCTAAACTGAAAGCTTATCTTTGTCCATATTCAAATGCAACTTCAATTTAAGGATGTATAATAGAAAATGTACTCCCGGATTGCCCCTCAGGCCACTAATGGATAGAGGCAGTTCCTAAATGCTGCATCCCTTACATGGGTCCCCTCAAATTATCTATGGTATGATCACAGTTATTCTCACTCGGGTTAATATACAATTATCAGCCATGGGATAGGTAAGACCAATCAGGAGATGTTAATTCAAGCACCAAAAGGGAAAATGGCTAAGCTTACAATGTCCTCCAGGTGGACATATGTTGTGGTAGTAAATAGTTTTAAAAAATTGCCCTTTTTAGATCACTAAATGCCCCTCTCACCCTCCATCCCCCCCCCCCGCCTTCAGCAGCTTACTGTGCCTATTAAATTGTATTTTATTGCTGTTTTGACTGTTTACAAAGCTCTTTTTGATATTTTCACTGTTAAGTATTTGCTGGTACTTTTCAGTGTTTCAAACCAATCTGTTCTGGTTGTTTTGGTTTTCTCACCAAGCAGTATTAACATAACTGATTTGTAAGCTGTTTAAAACAGTTTTTAGAGTCTCCTTGCCAATTTTTTGCTGTTTTAACCAATTTTTCGTGTCTCATTGCTATTTTTCTGCTGTGTTAAACATTCTCTGGTGTTTCCCACCGAAAGTAGGGTAGCTAGTAGCTGTAGCGTAGTCCAGATACAGGTTTGCTGCATCTGGGTCTGTTTGTATTGGCTGTTTGTTTTGAGCACATTTTCCAGTCCATCTTTGATTGGAAGGGGGCTTTTTGCACTCTAGTGAGAGGAATGTGCTGATTGGAACCTGTCTGGTGAAGGGTGGTTGATCTAGGGCTTGGAGTAAGCATCGTCATTGGTCCTTTTGAACCTTTTTAACATTTTTTCAAGTTTTTAGCTTCTGGTATTAGGTCCTGCATTTGAGCAGGTTTCTGCTTGTTTGCACATCTTGCAGCACCACACACTGCCGTGTAGTGTAGCACGTTAGTGTAGCCCTCATCCTTAGTACTTTCCCGATCAAAGAAATACTGCTAGTGAGCTGTAACTTATTAAACCACCAGCAAAAAAAACTGCAGAAATATCAATCAAGATACATACCAAGAGACACACAAAGTCATAAAACATCAGAAACAAGAGCAATGCTGAAGAACGATACCCAGATAGTTCGGTAGCAGTTGGAGCAACAGAGCTAATTAAAAATAATTTGTAGTCATGCTTAAATGTTGCTAATACATGTAACCCTATATGAACTGCAGGAGACATAATTTCTGACTTCATTGTGGGTGCTGATGAGAGTAGTCTTGGCTAACCTCAAAGAATGTAGCAGTACTAATTTCATGAATTTTAACTGTACCCTTAGGAATGGGATAAATTCCCATCAGGGTATCAGAAACCCAAAGCACTTGGAGAAATTAAAACTAAAAATAATATTATGTTAGCCTGTATAAGCAAAATATAATAAAAGAGAGTCATATGGAACAAAGTATAATTTACTGTTAAGCAAAGCTATAATAGAGAGCTGTAAAAATGGGTCAAATCTGTGTATGGCATGGATAGATTACAAAAAAAATCATTCAACAGCATCCCATGTTCATAGAAAATGGAATCCTTACAGATGTATAAGATACACCATACATTGATCAACTGCATTTCAGTAACAAACTAGAGAAAACTATAAAGTAACTAAGATAAGAAGTATCACTGTTAGAAGAATACAGAAAAAGGGACAGATCAAAAAAATCTTAGAAAGACGGATGTGGTAAAAGTAATATATAGTATTTTTACAGACCAGCATTTATTCATACCAAATAATAAACTATGAAAGCACAAGGAGAAAACCTAGAAGTTATACAGATAAATATAAATGAAACATGCAAATTAAATAATTCACTGATGATTCGAAAACTTTTTTTTAGAGATTTGGGAAAGAAGACAAAGAAGTAGAAATATCACCATAAAAAAGAAAAAAAAAAGAAATCTGTATATTTTGGAGAAGCATTTATGAAGACCCTGTTGAACATGATAATGACACTGAATGGATCGAAGAATAAAAAGAAAACAGTAAGAAGTATGAGGTAAAAGATGGAGAAATTGTGGTAGAATTAAGAAAAGCTCCTAAATGAAAAATACTGGGCCCAGATGCATACCTAACTTCTGGCTAAAGGCATTAACATCTTTACTAAATGATTTAACCCTGAGGAAAAAAAATATTTATATGCACATCCAAAGTAGACACCAAACTGGTCAAAAAAATACTTAAGAATGAATCTGCAAGCCATTCTATAGACGAATAACTTGCCTTCTGACAGTATATAAATTATGTACTGGAATTGATGCAGACAGAGCTTTTTGCCATCTAGAAAAAGAGATCAGTAATGGCGGTCGAACAAAATGTAATAAAGGAAAATCATATGAAACAAAGTATCATTTAATGCTAAACAAAGCCATGATAGAGAGCTGTAAAACAGAGAAGACTTAGCATGGATAGATTGCAAAAAATCATTCAGCAACATCCCATATTCATAAATAATGCAATGATTACAGATGTATAAGATACACTATACTTTGATCAGTTACACTGCAGTGACTGTGAAACAGTGCCAGATTGCCGTGCAGATAAACTATGACAAAGAACAATTTATTATACCTGGATTATAAAAATACAAATGAGGATATTCCAGGATCATTCTTTGTTGCGGCTGCTCTTCTGCCTGACTTTAAACTACTAAGCAGTGTCAGTGGTGCAACAGATAGCACACTTGGCATTTGGTGCAGAAGGCTATGGGGGTTTATTCCCACTCCAGGTGGATTGATTGATTTTGTAGTGCAGCATAGGGGGAATGCTGCACTCAATGTGTCGTCCTTTGGATGAGATGTCAAATTGAGGTCCCAATTACTTGAGTTGATGGTAGCTCAGGCGGATATAAAAGATACCGTGGCATCTATCAAAAAAAATATGGGACCTTTATTTAACATAACATAAAAAGATTTACATTTTCTGCTCAATATCTAAGTGGTTTGGCTGGCTACAATCAACTGTATTAGAAGCTGACGTTAAGTACAAATTTGCATTTTTAAAGATAGTACTGTATTTTATTTTTCTGTCTAATTGTTTAACTTAATTTTGCCTGACTGAAATATTTTTTTGCCTGACTGATTTATTTTATATATTTTCTGGCATTGCTTTCTGTTCTCATCTGTCCTGAAACTGTTTTTCCCCCTCCCTTGTACCCTATTCTTGTGGTGGTGTTATAGTTGGTGGCTTTGCAGTTACCCGCCCCTACTTGGGACATCCCTCCCAGTCTAGTGTTCACTCTACTTAATACAGAGATAACATTTGAGAAGGCCAACCCACTTCCTCTCTCCGTGCACTTTACTAAAAAAAAAAAAAAATTGCACTTCATTCATCTGCTTTTACTGTATTTGTGTTTCTTCCTACTTTATTACCTTATTTTGCTTTTGCTGTTTGTTTTAAAAGTACTTAATTGCATTTATTCTTTTGCATTTATTACTGCTTGTTAGTAGCCTGATAAAAGTGTAACTGTTATTGTAAGCCTTTGGTTTAAATACTTGGGCTTCAGACCAGTTACTTTACATGATGAAGGTTTGTGGTCTTCACTATTGTGGCAGAACAGGTAGCTTACATCCTTCTAAGTGGGGAGTTGCTGATTGAAGGCTTAGTGTCTGTTATTCTAAAGGTGTATTAGTTCTGGTTTAAGCACTTGGACTTAGGGCCAGTTATTTTACATTAAGAAGGTGTGGTCTGCCCTCTTGTGGGAGGAGAGGGTAGATTCTGCCCTTCTGAGCTAGGAGTTTCTGCTTAAAGCTTATTGTGCCTGCTTATTTGAACTGTTTCTTTCTGAAATTGGTACGCCTTGTTTGCTGTAGCACAAGACTAGATTCAGACCTGTTGAATTTAGCTTTGTTTGTATAACTTGAGTACTAATCCAGACCATCTTTTTCTGGAGAAGGTTCCCCTGCACCCTAATGGCAGGAGTGTGCAGTTAAAACTTGTCTGATCAAAGACTGCTGGAACGGGGCTCAGTTTTTAGTTTTTTATTGGTTAATTGGTTTAAATCAGTTTGCTCATTTGCTACTGTTATATTAAAAAAATACACTTTATGCATCACCGCTTAGCTAGGGTTAAAATATTCCTGGCGCCATAAAATGTGCTCTTCAAAATTTCCCTTAGAACTTGCCAGTTTTTTAGTTTTAGCACTCAAATCTTTCTTTGAGCTTAGCAGTTGTTCAGAACTCATTGTAAGCACTAAATAAGCTACAAATTACTACAGCACTCAACTTTCCTCACTTGTCTAGCGGAAAACAGTTTTTACTACTTAATAAATAAGCACCTATCCAGGCATGTCTATGGGTTAGCTCCCGGTGTTTTCTCCTGTCTACCTGATGAATCTGGGCATCTTGGGGCAATGCAGTAATTGCCTCATGTACAAAGACAACCCTCTCCTCCCTACCACCCAACACTACAACCTGTGAGAGATGCACTTATATAGCCAAACTGGAAACAAAGCTGTCTTCACCCAAGACTGGACTAGACAGTCAAGAGGAGAGGGTAAACATTTGCACCACATCACACCCATCACATAGTCCCTCAAAACCAACACCACCAGAACACACACATAGAAACATAAAACACACACCTACATTCATGGAGGCTCTCAATAAAAATCTGCCCAAGCAACAGAGACCTCCAAAGCAAAAACACAAGCAACCTCCACCCCCCAACACATAGGCCACAAACTCAGTGTGCCACCCAACCACAGCACATAAGGCATAACGTACCCAACACTCTAATCATAGTCAGGCACACTGATGTTCCACTCACCAGACTAAACAAGGAGAAAGTTAGTGTCAGCTGCCTGTAGGGTGCCAGGATCCGCCACATAACGCACGCACTCAGGTCACTCGACAACAAGTACAAATATGGCTCTGTCATTGGCCATGTTGGTGTGAATGACCTGAGACGTATCTCACTGGACTACATGAAAAGAGACATGGAGGAGCAGTCTGGTCTTGTAGCCCAGGCAGGTATGACCCTAGCCCTGAGTGGCATCCTGCCATCACCCAGAATGATACCACAGTACAAGGACAAAATGATTAACTTCAACAATTGGCTAAGCTTCTGGTGTCATTCTAAGGAGATCCAGTATCTGTCTGCCTGGGATGACATGATCGACAGACCACGATGCTTTGCCAGAGATGGCCTGCATCTGTCGCCCTTGGGATTCTGGATACTGGCTAAGGCTCTTGCCACCCCTATAGTGCCTTTTTAGGCAAGGTTAAAATGACAGATTCACCACCGTAACAGGTACAAGCAAGCAAAATCTGAGGGTAATGCTACTCAGTGCTAGAAGTCTAAACCTCAAAATGCACTCACTCGAGGCACTCCTTAAAATGGGGAACATCGACATCTGTGCAGTGACAGAGAACTGGTTCTAGGCTCCAGAGAGCACCCCTGCATTACCAGGCTATAATTCATACCACACCTTTCGGCCACCTAACCTGGACTGAAACACTAAAGGCTGAGGCGTGTCCATATTCATTAACAATATCCACACCTCCAGGCTAGTTGCTCAGCATAATGCATCCGAGATTATCCAAGTGCAACTAACTCTGGGCAAGACCACAGTCCAAATTCTAGCTTGCTACAGATTCCCCACATGCCCTAGAATTCCAACTCCTCATTTCTTGGTACACTGGAAAATATTAGGGTACAACCCAACACCCTAACGGCCGATTTCAACTACCCCACCATTAACTGGGAAAACTACTCATGTGCCAACTCTTTTGTCCAACGTTTTCTGGAATTCATAAATTTCAGTGCCTTGGATCAACTTGTCCACACCCCCACCAGGGGCAGAAATATCCTAGATCTGATCATTGCCAACATGGGCGACCTGTGTTCCACACCAGAGGTCAATTCCTCGTGGGTCAGATCCGACCACAAGCTAATCACCCTAGACATCCACATCCTGCCCCCCCCCCATTAGGGAAACCATTGTAAAACAATTCTCCAAAGCCAGCTTCACTCTTCTTAAGACAGAAGTGGCAAACTTCACAACACCCATCCAGAGGGACAATAGAGGTACAACTTCTGAATCTTACAAAAATGCATTTTATAAGCACTTACATGAGTGCATGGATCGTGCTATCCCTAACAGAACCAAGATGCTATCCTCCAAAAAAAGGAAGCCAATCTGGTGGTTCCCTGCCATAAACAAACTCTACAGCAGAAGAAAGAAACTGCTGCAAAAAAGAGTAAATCCATGATTGGCCCTGGTCAGCCTCAGTAAGAAGCTGAGATCCCTCATAAAATCCTCCAAAGCTAGTTACGAAAACAAAATCGCCACTGTTTCTAAAGACAACCACAAAGCACTCTATAGTTATGTCAAGAATCTCAATGGCAACACTCAGATCTTCTCTTGAGTTACAGCACAATGGCACTAAATATACAGAACCAACTGATATTGCCATCATCCTGGCAGATAGGTTCAGTGCTAACTTTACCCCCCTCTCACCCCCTAAAGGGTCATTCTCTATACCGGTAGAATGCAAAGTTCTGTAATCACAGCTGCACAGATAAAATAAACACTCTCCAAAGCCAAGAACACAGCATCCATGGGACCTGACAACATCCCAGTCTGTGCTCTACATGAACTACAGCACAAACTGGCACCCCACCCAAGTACCATGTTCAATCATAGCCTCACCTCAGGCTTTGTGCCCACTGAATGGCACACAACTACGGATGTTATGTGATCCTATCTCGCCTACATTCTGACTGATGGGTTCGGAGCCGATCCTCGGCTCCGACTCGGCACGCTTATGCCAAAGAGCGAAGTCTCTTATTGGCTGAGCTTACTATATCCCAGGATGCACCACTACCAGTCCCCCAGATCTCGTTTGCCGCTAACAAGCAAAGACGTGGTCTCGAGCTTGGCTGAGCTAAGTAGTGTTTTTCACTTACTTTCCTGTCAGGGATTTCCTAAAATTCAACAAAAAGCTGGTTTAACAGCTATCTCGTGTTTTTTGTGTATGAGTGAATATTTTTTTGTGGTAAAATATTTGTGTGGTGATTGTGTATTGTCTGACTAGAGGTCCCATTTGAGTTCAAGGGCCTTCCCCTGTCAGTCCGTTGTTATTCAAGTCCCGTTTTATTTTAGGGTTCTTGGATACCTTTAGTTGTTTTTCTATTGTGTCAGTCTTGTTTAAAGAAAAAGGAAAAGAAAAAGAAGAATTTTTTCTGTGATAGTTAGTGTGTTTGCTGTTCACCAGTTTGGTTGCCATAATGTCACAGGCTCCTAGGCCTTCAGGGTTTAAGAAGTGCACTAAGTGTAGTTTCAAGATGTCAATTACAGATGACCATTCTCTCTGTGTGTACTGTTTGGGCGCCAAACATTTGCAGGAGTCCTGTAGCGTGTGCCACGCGTTTTCCTCGAGGGTCCTCCAAGAGAGGAAAAATAAACTTATTTTAAAAGGCCTTATTAAACCCTCATTTGAAGAGGCATTAGCTTCCTCTCCTTCTCCTGCAAAGAAGAAAAGGGTGTCGGCTCTGACCAGCCCGTCGGATCCGACCGCCAAAAGACATAGGCAGGCTTCTCCTTCGGCTCCACGGACTTCGGAGCCGAGGGCGTAACGGTCTGCCTCGATGCCTCCAGCCTCGACTCCTCTGGGTTCCGAGCCGACGGCTGGGGCCTCGAGAGGCGGGTCATCTTCATCGGCTCCATTGATCTTGGAGCCGATGAAGGTTGTCCGCTCAGACACTTCCTCCTCGGCGCCGAAGCCCTCTTCGGCACCGATGGAAATTGGGTAAGCAAGGTAACTCTAGTAGGACAGGGTCCAACTTTATAACTAGTTTTAGTTTGGACTCAAGGGCAATTGAATTCATTCTCTATAAAAATTGGTACTTTATCACTAATGACGAACAACTATTGGAAAAACTAGGTTTGAAGCCCAATATTACTTACAGAAGGGGTAACAACTTGAAAGCAATCTTAGAAAGATCTAGTGGACAGGAATGGTCATCTAAAACTAAAGGTTGCTTTCAGTGTGGGTTTTGTGGCTATTGCTATTTAGTTAGGGCATCTAGTTCTTTCACAATCCGTGATAAGAGGTACAATATTAAGCATAAACTAAACTGTCAGTCGAGATCTATAGTGTATTTAGCCATCTGCACTTGTTGCCCCTCATTTTATGTGGGTAAATCGGATAGGAGATTACGTGACAGAGTATATGAGCATTCTTATGCCATAAGGAAGCATAACACCGTCAACGCTTTAGCCAAGCACATTGACAAGCACCCTGGGCATAATTTCCAATTCCTAGCTATAGATCAGGTGAATCAGACGGAAAGGGGTGGTCCAACTTCTCTTTTCCTAGAAAACAAGGAATTAGAATGGCAACTATTATTGGACTCATTCTCCTTCCCCGGTTTGAATGAGCACTGTAACATAGCTTGTGTTTTAAAACTAAAAAGTTACAGGAGGTGAGACACACGGGGTGGGGATATAGCCCGATGGCTGGTGTCGAGTGAACTATGACTTTCACTTGACATAATTTCTTACAGCTGAGCTAAAAGTGGGTTATAGAGGGGTGCATTGGGTACTACTGGTTTAGGGTTAATTTGCATCACTCACTATGTGTGAACCACTAATGCATAAATGAACCCTGGTAAATTTTGGTAAATGTTGGCAGCAAGGTAAACTAAACCTGGTTAGTAAAAGGTTTTAACCATTTATCATCGGTCCATTGACCTTGTGGTGACTATGAACAGAGCCTAACACGCAATAGTAAGGTTTTTAACTTTTTAACACATGTACATATACGTAGTACATGAATAACGATAAGGCTATTTTGCACTTTAAGATAGTGAGTTTTTATTGTAAACAAAAATTTTTTTAAGACCGACAGTAGAAACTTGAAGTTTCCTCGTGGTTACGTAAAGACAAGGAAACCGGAAACGTACATTCAAGTACGGATTGCAAAGGGAGGGTGAACCTCTTCAATAAAGCCTTTGGGCTTATTTTTAGGTTAGTCATTACTTTTTATTTTAAACTGCATTTAACTGTATGACTGAACCTGTACCAAGTTAGGTTTATTCCTACGGCATGTATTGACACTGAATGCTCTTACAGTAATTACGTGTTGTGCTTTATTGGAGAGACAAGCGGACAGTTTGGTGAGCTGCGCACACTTTGTGCTGCAGTCCTGTTACGTTATGTTCTGCTTTGACCAACGAACACTTAGCAGTTGATTTAATTTTATTTTTATTTTTATATGGATTTTTCTGTTCTTTGGGTTATCCTTAGTTTATTTGTTTCACCGCTGGTAGGTCCACATTTGACATGGACCACTTAGCGGGTTGGTAGGTTCGTTTATGGAATGAGAAGGGTAGTGTTGCTTTAAAACTTATTCAGTAAAAAGCCCGCGCTTTAATGTTTTAAATTGCTACTATGATGTTGTAAATCATTTGTACTGAGGAAGCTTGAGCTGCGTCTCGGGCGAAAACGCTGCAACTTTTTTAACAATTAAACTTGCGTTAAAGGGATTTTTTACGTGGTTTCTGGCTTTGTTTACACACTTCATTGATGGACTGGCTGCAATAGGAAAGCTTTGCTGCTTTAACTCGCAATTTTAGCCTTTTATTTGCTGGCTTTTGGACTTGCTACTTTCGTGCTTCAGCTTTTTGTGTTTTTTCACTGGTTTGTTTTGTGGTCTCTCTTACCGATGGAAATTGGTTTGGACACTCCTTCGGCGCCGATAATTACCGAGTCGATTCGGAGCCGGTCCCCTAGTCCCTTGGAGCCGTTGGAGAGGCCTACTCGGACCCGTTCGGTCTCTTCCAGGTCATCAAGGATGTCAGATTCGGACATAGACAGGGTACTCCAAAGACTTTTCCAGTCCCCAGTCTTTCAGAAATTTGTTTCGGCTCCGACCCAATTGGCTTCGGAGCCGATAGCCCATTCCATTGCCATTCCTCCTCCGACCGCTTCGGCTCCGTCGGAGCAGGTGCTGATGGAGCCAGTGGAGATCCTAGGGTCGGCTCCGACCCTTACTCCAACCACGGGCTTCAGGTCCGGGTTTAGCAGACGGACTTCTTCGGCCGGGCCCGGGGTGACGTTTGGGACCAATGCTGTCGGTTCCAAGCCTCCCTCTCGGTGCTTCGGCCGCGGGACTTCCGTCTGCTATCATGGCTCCGGAGACTGGACCCTCCCAGGATTCTGGGGGTCCGGCTTTCAGAGCTATGAGGAGTGCCTTGGCCAAATCTTCTTCGGCCATCTCTACGGCTTTACCGGCACCTTCCCTGGGCATGGAGACTGGGTCTTTGGCAGTTCCCCTGTCTCTAGGCAGCGGAGCCCCAGGCCCTGAGGTTACCCCCACTGGGGGTTCCCCTCCTCCTGAGGGTCTTTCGGAGTTGTCTTCGGAGGAGCCCCCAAGGAAGAGATCGTGCAAGAGGAAGCACGTGGACTCCCCCGATGAGTCTCTTACATCGGACACTGATCTTGATGATGCGGAGGGGTCCCCAAAGTCGTCCTCGGATGATGTCTCATTTGCAGACATTCTAGAGATCCTCAAGCAACGAGGCGGCTGGAATTCCAAACCCTCCGCTGATGAGTCGGTGTTCCTCAAGGCCTTCGGGGCTCAGCCCTCCGCCTCCTGGGTGTCTCCGCCCTTCGACGAGCTCCTGGATTTGGTTTGTCAGAGGGCGTGGGAACATCCAGATACTGTGGAACCAGTGCCTTCTCGCCCTAACAAATTTTTGTCTGCCCCACCCGAGAAGGAGTTCTTAACGAAAGGCGTGGCTGTAGATGCCATGGTGGTGGCATCTGCTACCCAGCAGGACATGGCAGAGGCTTCAACATCCGTCCATCCTCCTAATAAGGAGTCTAGGAGCATGGACCGGTATGGGAAGCGCACCCTGACTTCAGCGGCCTTTACTCTGAGGTCCCTGAATTATTTGGCACATTTCACCAGACTACAGAGGGATCTGGTCAAGGAGCTCTCAGACTCCCTCTCAGGTAACCTACCTGAGCAGCTAGCCCAGTCGGTTAGCTCTCAGTTGGCTATCCTTACCTCGATTTCTAACTCGTCCATGAGGCTCATTTCATATGCGGCCGAAGGCGGCAGAGCGGCAGGCACAGGCGTGGCTCTCGAAGACAAGCCTGGCTCCGTTGTGTCATTTCGCGGAGGCCTTCAAGTCTTCCTTTGCCGACGCTCCCTTTGATGGGTCCTCCTTGTTTGGACCCAAGGTAAAAGACACTCTTACCCGCTGTGAGCAGGAGAGAAAGACTTTATCTGCCGTAGGAGCACGATTTTCCACTCCCTTTCGGCCTTATCCCAAGGCTAAAAGAGGAGGGAAGATGTGGTTCCGCAAATCACAGAAATTCTTTCCTCAACAGCAGGAAGATTCCCCTTCCAGAGGCAGAGGACGGGGAAATTTTTCTGGGAGACTCCGTCCCAGAGGCGGCAGAGGCCCCCGCAACACTGGAGACCGCGAGTTTTTTCGTGGCTCTTCAGCCTCCCACACTCCATGAGGGATTGCCCGGCTGTGCTGCTCCGGAGCCAGTCGGGTGCCGTTTTGCCAAGCACCTAAAAGCCTGGGAGTCTATTACTCAGGACAGATGGGTGCTTCGGATTATTGCCGGAGGTTACACCATTCCCTTCACACGCCCACCCCCACCGTCCAAAAAAATCCTGGACCCACCACCCAGTCAAAGGGAAATTGCAGCCGTAGAAGCTTCAAAGCTGCTAGAAAAAGGAGTCATCCAACCGGTCCCCACAGACCAGATCGGATCCGAAATTACTCAAGGTTCTTTTAGTGCCAAAAAAGACAGGGGACCTGAGACCCATTTTGGATCTCAGCAAACTAAACCAGTCCGTCATGAAGTCCAAATTCCGAATGGTCACTTTACAATCCATTCTCCCATTGTTGGAGAAAGATGTTTGGATGTGCTCCATAGATCTCAAGGACGCCTATTATCACATACCGATACATCAGGCGTCCAGGAGGTATCTGCGCTTCAGCCTGGGAGACAGTCATTTCCAATTTTGTGCACTGCCCTTTGGTCTCACCACAGCCCCCAGGGTGTTCACCAAGTGTTTTGCAGTAGTGACTGCTCACCTGAGGAGTCTCCGATTCCAAGTGTTTCCCTATCTGGACGACTGGCTCCTGACTGCCACCACCAGGCATCTACTACTAGAGAACCTACAAGCCACCATCTCCCTGGGTGCTTCCCTGGGAATTACATTCAACTGGTCAAAGTCTGTCTTGCTGCCTTCTCAGCACATAAGATTCATAGGAGCAGAGATAGACTCAAAATTAATGCGAATCTTCCTTCCTACCGAAAGGATACAAACATTACAAGATCAAGTCCGTGCCCTGCTTCTAAGATCCAAAGCCCCAGCCAGGATGGTCCTGCAACTTTTAGGTTCAATGTCTGCCACAGTTCTCCTAGTTCCTCTGGCAAGGTTGCACATGAGGATTCTCCAGTGGCTGTTATCGACACAATGGTCTTTTCAGGATCTCCCCCTCAATCATCACATACTGATTACAGAAACGTGCAAACGGGACCTCCGCTGATGGCTTCTGCCATCCAATCTGAATCAGGGAAGACCCTTTGTTATACCCCCTCCGGTGGCCACCTTGACAACGGATGCCTCCCAGACGGGGTGGGGGGGCATTGTCTGGGCAGGTCAGTTCAGGGTTCTTGGCTTCCAAACGAAACATTTCTCCATATCAATGTGTTGGAAATGAGGGCTGTACTTCTGTCCCTACAAGCCCTCCACAAGTTTCTCCCTCAAGGCATTATCGCCATCCACACAGACAACATGTCGGTGGTCTGGTATCTAAACAAACAAGGAGGGACCAGATCTTACCCCCTTTGCAGAGAGGCCATGAGGGTGTGGGAATGGGCAGTGGCTACCAAGCGCTTCCTGGTAGCGACCCACATTCCAGGCAAATCCAATGTATTGGCAGACAGACTGAGCAGGACTATTCTCTCTCCTCACAAGTGGTCTCTGAACGAGACAGTAGCAGCTCAGATTTTCAAAAGATGGGGGATTCCGTGCTGCGACCTGTTTGCAACACCACGAAACACGAAGTGCAAAAGGTTCTTTTCCTTGACCCCGCGTCAAGGGGAGGCAGCTACGGATGCTCTAGTCCAACCTTGGCCAACAGGACTGCTTTATGCTTTCCCTCCGATTCCACTCCTTCCCAAAGTCATCCAGAAAGCTTCCCAATTGGGGTCCACAATGATTCTAATTGCTCCGTACTGGCCTCGTCAGGTATGGTTCCCCTACCTACAGAAATATACTCTGGACGGTCCTTGGTTCTTGGATCTAATTCCGGACCTTCTGGTTCATCAGTCGGGACAACAGCACCAGTCCCTTCACACTTTGAAATTAACAGCTTGGCTCCTCCACTTCCAACTTTAGTCAGAAATCACACCTTGGACCCGGAAGTTATTCACATTTTATCTTCAGCCCACAAACCCACCACTAAGAAATTGTATCACAGTAAGTGGAAGAGGTTTGCTATCTGGGCTCAACTCAGAGGCTTAGACCCTATTACTGCCCCGATACCAGAGGTCTTGAAATTTTTAACATCCTTGTTTAATCAAGGATCTTCAGTCTCTACTATTAAAGTCCAACTAGCAGCTATCTCCAAGTTTCACGATTCCATAGATCCACCGTTGATGAGCAGCAGATTATGTAAAACTTTCATGAAAGGTGCTGTGCTTTTAAGACCCCCAGTTTTTCATCCTGCGCCTCCGTGGGATCTTGATTTGGTACTTCGTGCCTTAACATCTTCGCCCTTTGAACCGGCTGCTACATGTGAGTTGAAATATCTGTCTTGGAAAACTGCCTTCTTAATTGCAATTACCTCTGCAAGAAGAGTTTCAGAACTTCAAGCCCTGTCTATCAAACCACCGTACTTGATTTTTCACAAGGATAGAGTATCACTTAGACCTAATCCATCTTTTGTCCCAAAAGTTTGCCCTAATCTCTGTCTCCAACAATCTTTAGAGCTACCAGTTTTCTTTCCAAAATTTTCAAACAAAGCAGAATACACCTTCCATACATTGGATGTTCACAGGCAATTGCGCTTCTATCTAGATAGGACTCAACAAATTCGGAAAACAGATCAATTGTTTGTGTCCTTTTCAGATAATAAACTGGGTAAAACCATCACTAAAGCTACTATTGCCAAATGGATCAGAGATTGCATAACTCAAGCTTATTCCTCTTCAAATAAACAACTTACAACATCTGTCAAAGCTCACTCTACTAGAGCTATGGCTACCTCTATTGCATTCCATTCCAAGCTCGCTATTTCTGAGATTTGTGCTGCGGCTACTTGGTCCAACCCGCACACTTTCATTTCCCACTATAAATTGGATGTGGCATCTAAAGGACGAGCATCATTTGGTTCCACGGTACTCAGGAGTGTTTTCCAGTGAGCCACCCAGGATTTAGGTGCTAGGGACGCTGTCCCATCAGTCAGAATGTAGGCGAGATAGGATCACATAACATCTTTTAGTTATGTACTCACCATAACTTCAGATGTTTGGGATCCATCTCGCCTACATTCCTAATACCCACCCTCCTTCCCCCTGCCTTGGAGATCAGAAGAGATTGAACGGTTTGAGTTCTACTGTTTTTATCTTGTATCATCTGTCAATGTTATATAAGCAGTGCATGCGTGTGTGCATGTATGCGGACAAACTAGATCTGGGGGACTGGTAGTGGTGCATCCTGGGATATAGTAAGCTCAGCCAATAAGAGACTTCGCTCTTTGGCATAAGCGTGCCGAGTCGGAGCCGAGGATCGGCTCCGAACCCATCAGTCAGAATGTAGGCGAGATGGATCCCAAACATCTGAAGTTATGGTGAGTACATAACTAAAAGTTATCCCACTCCACAAAGGGGGATTCACCATGGACCTCGGGAACTACCGCCCCATTAGCCTGACAAGCCTGTTCTGCAAGGCCATGGAACGTATCATCATGGAACTTATAAAAAAAGACACTGGTAATCTCCAAACTCTGGACCCCACCCAGTTCGGGTTTGTAAAAGGCAGATCATGTGTTCTAAACCTGATAGACTTCTTTGAAGCAATCACCAAAGCCGTAGATGAGGGTAAGGTGGTTCAAACAGCCTATCTAGATCTCACCAAGGCTTTCGACACCGTCCCCCACTCTGGATTCACTAAACTAGGTAAAAATCCCTATGTCACAAGATGGGTTGCCAAATGGCTCACTGACAGAGCCCGAACTGTGAAAGTAACAGACTCCAAATCGACCAGTGACAAGTGGAATACCACAGGGTTCAGTCCTGGGTCCTCTCCTGTTACCCTGTACTTCAGAGAAGTAGATACCAAACACAGAGGGTCTTTGGCTAAAGAATTTCACAGATGACTGCAAACTAGGAGCCATAATCAAAACTCCTAACTATGTGGACATCCTACAAAAGGGCCTCACTGAGACAGATGCCTGGTTTCAAAGCCATGGCCTCAAGCTCAATGCCAAAAAGTGCATTGTCATCCCTTTTGGTAAAAACTCTGTACCTATGAACTACCACATAGGCGGTAGTCTACTTTACACCGAAAGCATGATAAGAGACCTTGGGACACAGGTGGAAAGTAGTCTCTCCTTTGATAATCACATTGCCACAGGAGTCAGGAAATCCTTCTACATGGCACACCTCATCACAAAAGGTTTCTCATCCAGGAAAAAAGAGGTAATTGTTCCTTTCTACTCATGAGTCATTAGACCCATTATAGAGTACAATGCCCCTTTTGGTATGTACGTCACAAGATATCTACATCAACTGGAAATGCCACAGAAATACCTCACAAAGAGGATTACCGGCCTCAAACAGATGCCCTACACAAACAGTCTCAAAAAACTCCAGCTTTACTCCATCGCATATCGCCTACTCAGAGGCGCGCTCTGCCTAACATACAAAGCTATGTCAAACCCAAAGCTGTTGGACATGCTCCACGAAAAGAAATCCCAATCCCTCCAAGCTACATGCTGTAGGGACCTAAACCTTGTCACCACAATAAACAGAATATGCTGGAGGGATAGATTCCTGTAACAGAGACTTCCCATACTCTGGAACAAACTACCTATCTATATCAAACAAAGCTCCTCATTAGCATTCTTCAAGAAAAATCTTGATGATTGGATGGGAAATAGGAAATTCACCCCAGGGATCACCTCTGTGGCTCTGCTCGACAGGGGCACAGGAAAATAATTTTCTTGGGTGGCGAAAGCCAGGGTACCTTTTTGGCTAGGCTTTTATAGGCCCTAGGGCCAATAGCCTAGTACCTACCTATGAACCTATGAGTGTACTATTTATCATTTTTCCTATTACAATGTCTTTGTTAGTCTTCTGTAATTGACTTACACTCCTTTCACAACCATAATCTAATTTTTTGCTGTGTATCTGCCAAAATCCCTTTCCCATTAAACAAAATATCTGATGCTTTCAGTTTTCATTCTGTTGTCAACTGATGGGTTCAGATCCAGTCCTCTGATTTGACCTGGCCGTTGCTAAAGCTCGTGGCAACCAGAAACTCTCGAGCTTCTCCCTTACCTATAATGCACTAACCCTAAGTTACCTCAGTTCTCGTTAGCCGTTTTTCGCGAAAGACGTGGTTGACTATAGATGTTAAGTTGTCAATCTCACCTTCATTCTTGCTTGATGGGTTCGGAGCCGATCCCTCGGCTCCGACTCGGCACTTGCTAAGCTCGAGAGTCACTTTTACCAGCTCGAGGCAGCCCCATATCCCATGATGCAAGGCGGTAAGTACCCAGATCTCGTTTGCCGCTTATGAGGTCCTCCTTTTACCAGCTCCTGGTAAGTGATTCACTTTATTGATATTAAAGCCCCTTTTTGTTAAAAAAACCCTTTATTGTTAGTTATAAGTTAATTATTTAGATTTCCTGACAGAAAATCCCTGTCTCTTTTAATATTTTTTAGTCAAACTTTACCCATCCCATCCCCTCCCTGTTAGGGTGTGTGTGTGTTTGTTTTTAGGAATACCTTTTTGGTATTTTCTTTAATTTAAATTTTTTGACTGGTGTGTGTGTGTGTTTTTGTGAAGCACCATGTCAAAGGAGAGGGTCTCAGGTTTTAAGAAGTGTGACTCGTGCTGTCAGAAGATGTCTCTGACAGACGGTCACACTTCTTGCCTGTATTGCATGGGGCCTCTTCACCTGCAGGACTCCTGTGCTATTTGTCATTCCTTCAGCCAGAGAGTCCTGCAGGAAAGACGCAACAAGCTGATACTTAGGGGCCTTCTTAAGCCGGAGGGCTCTCCGGCTAAGTCGGCTCCATCAAAATCAGCTAAATCTTCCAAGGCCCAGGCTTCTGTGTCTAAGCCTGCGGCTCGGCTCCGACTCGTTCGAAGTCGAGATCGCTCGGCTGGAGCCGATTCTGGCTTAACAGCCTTCGGCACCGATGGCTATCGGTGCCGAATCTGCATCGACCACTTCGTGTCGGCTCTGATCGGTTCCGACCCCATGTGGCACAGGCATCGGTGTCGGCTCCGATCGGCTCCGACACCGTTATTTGGTGGCTGTATCGGCTCCGGCTGGAGCCGATACATCGAGGCTTCCTGTCGGCTCCGAAGTCGGCTCCGACAGGATCTATAGTATCGGTTCCGATGGCTCATTCCAGGAAGAGGTCGAGGTCTCCTTCCTTGGAGCCGATACTTTCGCCCGGCTTCACCTCTTCTTCGAACGGAGCCATCGGAGCCGATCTTCAAGGTCATCCAGACTGTCAGATCATGACCTAGAGAGTGGCCAGTAGATTACTTAAGTCACAGGTACTGGCCCAAATGTTACATAGTCCGTCTCAACAGACGACTGTTGGTCCACACCCCGTTACAGTTCCTCCTTCAACTCTACCCCAGAGCTTGGAGTTGGAGTCTTCGGAATGGTTACTGCTACGGCTGGAGGACGGATACCCCTTCTGTTCCTTCAGCCTCTACTCTTATCTCCTCTTGAGACTTTCCTTAGAGGGATTCGGTGGTCGGGCTTCCATGGTCTCCTCCGAGGGGTGAGTGGCATCGGACCCTTGTCCGAACCCTCTTCCCCTTGGAGCCTCGGCCTTGGTGAGCTCGGCTCCGACATCTGCCTCGGAGACTTCCCTTCGGTGGTCCCTGGAGTTCCTAGCTCTTGAACGGGTACTCGGACCTGCCTGGGAGGGAGCATTCGAGGTGATGAAGAGTGTGCTGGCCACTGGTATCAGTCAGCAGTCTGTTCCCGTAGCTCCTCCCTCTATAGTACCTGTTGACATCTCTGCCACTTCTCTTGCTACAGGACCCAGAGATCCTCCGCCTCAGGTTTCCCCATTGGGAATTTCCCCTCTTCCGAGGATTCTCCTGATGTTTCGGGAGATCCTCCTAGGAAGAGGACTTGTAAGAGGAAGCATGTAGACTCCCCGAGTCTGTCACTTCAGATACTGACTTTGATGAGTCAGAGGGATCCCTAGATCCCCTCTGAGGATGTCTCCTTCTCAGACATCCTAGAACTCCTTAAACAGAGGGGAAACTGGCCCACCAACAATCCCTCTGAGGATGAGTCAGTATACCTAGAGGCGTTTGGATCTCGGCCCTCCACCTCCTGGGTGTCTCCGCCTTTCGACCCCCTTATGCAGGTTATTGCACCACGGGCGTGGGCAGCTCCTGACTCTGTAGAGCCAGTCCCTAGGAGGCCTTCAAAATTTATCACTGCCCCGTGTGACAAGCAATTCCTCACTAAGGGTGTCCCCGCTGATGCCATGGTGGTGGCTGCGGCCACCAAAAAGGAACTTGCAGATCCTTCCGTGCCCGTCCATCCTCCTAATAAGGACTCTAGGACCATGGATAGGTACGGTAAGCGGATGTTTTCCTCAGCGACCTTTGCTATGCGTTCGCTGAATTACCTATGTCACTTCACCAGACTCCAGAGGGATATCCTTAAGGAGCTGGGTGAAGTAGTTCAGGATCCTACAGCTGCAGGGGCTCAAGAAAAAATTGCTTCGCAGCTAGGAACCCTCAATTCCATTGCAAACTCCTCCATGCGGCTAATATCTTATGCTGCGGATGGAGCGAGTAGAGCCGCAGGTACAGGTGTGGCTCTTAGACGCCAAGCCTGGATGCGGCTATGTGATTTTGCGGATCCCTTTAAGGCGTCCTTCACAAATTCTCCCTTTGATGGGTCAGCTTTGTTTGGCCCTCAGGTGAAGGAAACCCTGACCAGGTGCGAACAGGACGGCAAGACTCTTTCTGCTGTTGGAGTCCGTTTTTCCACCCCTTCTAGACCTTATCCCAAAGGACAGAAAGGTGGGAAAATGTGGTTCCGTAAATCCCAAGGAGTCACGCCGGATTCACGTGGTCAGTTTACCCCTAGAGGCAGAGGGGGTAACAACAACAGACGCCGCTCTAGAGGCAGAGGGGGTCCGAAAAAACAGGGAAACAGAGAACCTCTCTCTGATAAGCCCTTTCAGCATCCCTGAGGTGTTGCCCGGCTGTCCCTCCTTGGAGGCAGTCGGGGGAAGATTATCACTGTACCCAGAAGCCTGGCATTCCCTCACTCAAGACAGATGGGTACAGTCGATCATATCCAAGGGTTACATAATTCCTTTCGAGGAAAGTCCCTTCCCCTCAAATTCCCTTCCAGATGTACCACCCGGTCTAAGGGAAATTGCAGAGTTAGAAGTCTCAAAACTACTGCAAAAAAGAGCCATTCAGCCAGTTACAATAGACCATTCAGAGCCCGGAATCTACTCAAGGTTCTTTTTGGTCCCCAAGAAGACGGGAGACTGGAGACCAATATTGATCTCAGCAGACTCAACAAGTCTGTCAGGAAGTCAAGATTCCGAATGGTCACTCTTCAGTCAATTCTGCCCTTCTTACAGTAGGACAACTGGATGTGCTCAATAGATCTTCAGGATGCGTACTATCACATCAAAATTCACAGACGCTCCAGGAGATTTCTCTGCTTTCGGCTGGGGTCCAGTCATTTCCAGTTCAGAGCCCTGCCCTTTGGTCTCACTACAGCCCCCAGAGTGTTCACCTATTGCATGGTAGTGGTCACGGCTCACCTGAGACGCCAAGGATTCCAGGTGTTTCCGTATCTCGACGACTGGCTCCTGTCAGCCACCACCAGGCATCAGCTTATACAAGCCAGGGATTACACAATTGACCTTTGTTCTCATTTGGGCATCTCAATCAACTTCGAAAAGTCATCCTTATCGCCCTGCCAGTCTATTACCTTCATAGGCAAACTTAAACACTGTTCGGATGTCAGCTACCCTTACAGATCAAAGAGTTTCAGACATTCAGAGTCATGTCAGGATCATTCTGGCCAACAAGAAAGTACAGGCCAGAATGGTTCTAAAGGTATTAGGTCTCATGGCTGCGGCCATTACTCTTCTTCCCCTGGCTCGATTCTACATGCGCCTTCTTCAATGGATGCTGTTCACACAATGGTCATACCAGCAACTTCCAATGCGTCACCAGATTCTGGTGACACAGACATGCAAAGAGCATCTTGCTTGGTGGATCACATCTCCTCAGGTTCATCAAGGCAGGTACTTTGTACCCCCATCCCCGATAGCCACTGTCACCACGGATGCCTCCCTGATCGGGTGGGGGGGTCATTATCAGGGCAGGATGGTTCATGGGACGTGGCAGCCGTTCGAGTACCATCTGCACATAAATGTCCTGGAGATGAGAGCAGTGCTTTTAACGTTGCAAGCCCTCAACGACTTTCTTCCTGTAGGGACAATTGCAGTCCACACAGACAGCATGTCTGTAGTTTGGTATATCAACAAACAGGGCGGAACCAAGTCCTACCCCTTGTGTCGAGAAGCTCAGACTATGGCAATGGGCGATCTCCTCTCATCGGTTTCTGGTAGCAACGCATATCCCTGGGAAAACCAACATTGTAGCGGACAGATTGAGCAGAGCTATTCTCATGCCTCACGAGTGGTCTCTCAAGCAATCCATAGCGGAAGAGATTTTTCTGGAATGGGGTCGTCCATGTTGCGATCTTTTTGCTACTCCCCAAAACAGCAAATGTCCAGACTTCTTCAGCCTCTTCCCTCTATCAGGCCATCCCCCCAGAGACGCTCTGACCCAGGATTGGCCCCAGGGACTTCTTTATGCCTTCCCTCCATTTCCTCTGATCCCTCAGGTTATCCAGAAAGCTACCGTTTTGAGAGCCAAATTGATTCTCATTGCCCCTTACTGCTCTCGACAAGTTTGGTTCCCGTTCCTCCATCATCACCTTTTGGTGCAGCCGTGGCATCTGGACCCAGTGCCAGATCTTCTGATACACCAATCGGGTCAGCTGCACCGGTCAATCCCTTCTCTCAACCTCACAGCATGGTTGCTCCACTTCCTTCCTTAGCCAGGCTTCCTTTGATCTCTAACCCAGTTAGAGACATCATAGTAGCTTCGCTAAAATCCTCTACCAGGAGGATTTATACAAGCAAATGGAAACGTTTCTCTTATTGGGCTAAGGCCAAGAATATCGATCCTTTTACTGCCCCTGTTCAGGCAGTCCTGGACTTCTTAGCAGAGATTTTTCATGCAGGCTCCTCTTCTTCCACAGTCAGAGTTCAATTGGCTGCTATTTCCAATTTTCATGTCGGGATAGCAGATCATAATATTATGTCCCATAGGCTCTGCAGGGCCTTCTTGAAAGGAATTTTCCTACTAAAACCTCCAATCAGGAATCCTCCTCCTCAGTGGGATCTAAATTTAGTGCTGACATCCTTGATTCTTCCCGCCTTCGAGCCAGCTGCTTCTTGTTCCCTGAAATATCTTTCTTGGAAGACTTTATTCCTAGTGGCTATTACATCGGCCAGGAGGGTGTCTGAACTTCATGCTCTTTCGGTTCGACCCCCCTATTTGGTTTTTCACAAAGACAGAGTATCTTTGAGAACTAACCCAACCTTTTTGCCTAAGGTCGCTTCAAAGAACAATTTGAATCAATCCATTGATCTACCTGTATTTTTCCCTAACTATTCAGATAGAGCTGAACAAAAGCTACATTATCTTGATGTCCACCGTCAACTTAGATATTATTTGGACAGAACAAAAAATTTAGAAAATCTGATCAACTTTTTGTTTCCTATGCGGATAATAAAAAAGGCCTTCCTGTTTCTAAAGTGACTTTGTCTAGATGGCTTTCTTCGGTCATCTCTGAAATTTATCTGCTCAGGGGAAACAGCTGTGCTCAAAACCTAAAGCACATTCAACTAGGAGCTTAGCTACTTCTACAGCTTTTCAAGCTAGACTTCCTTTAGACACTATTTGTGCAGCGGCCACTTGGGCCACTCCTCACACTTTTGTTTCCCATTACAAATTGGACTTGGCCTCCAGGGACAGAGCCAGTTTTGGCTTTACAGTCCTCAAGAGTTTGTTCCATTGAGCCACCCAGGATAGAGGTGCTAGGGACGCGGTCCCATCAAGCAAGAATGAAGGCGAGATTGACAACTTAACATTAAGAAGTTATGTACCTACCATAACGTTCCATGTTGGTTGTCTTCTCTCGCCTTCTTTCTTGCGACCCTCCCTCCTTCCCCCTGGCCTGGACAGACCTTGTTATAAGAAACTGTTATGCTGAAGACCATTTAGAGCTGGTCCTTCTTCCATCTGTAAGTTTTTTTCTTTCTTCCTTTGGGAAGTATTTTATGCTTGGTGCTATTGCCCTTTGTCATCAAACGAGATCTGGGTACTTACCGCCTTGCATCATGGGATATGGGGCTGCCTCGAGCTGGTAAAAGTGACTCTCGAGCTTAGCAAGTGCCGAGTCGGAGCCGAGGGATCGGCTCCGAACCCATCAAGCAAGAAAGAAGGCGAGAGAAGACAACTAACATGGAACGTTATGGTAGGTACATAACTTCTTATTCTCGAGCATTTGCCAGATAAGTGTTGTTTTTGTTATTAAAATCTTGATATTTTCTAATTTCTGTAAAGTTTCTATCCCTTACTATATCGTAAAGTTAGCAGGTCTTGAAATATGATTGTTAGTATTTCTCTTTCCTCCGTTGAACTTTCATACAGTACATACCTCTTAAAATACTACTACAGACTTACTATGTGTGATGCCCCCGTACTGTGTGTGTGTGTGTGTGTGTGTGTGTGTATGTGTATGAACTGTCGGGGACCGTTACTTCTTCAGGAAGATTGTTTCATATACCATAGATTCAACCCCAGGGTGCTTGCAGAAAGGAAAAACAAGCTTATTTTAAAAGGCTTACTTCCTTCTGCCTTTGGAGAGGCTGTATCTGGAGATCAGTATCCCAAATCTGAAACTAAACAATCAAAAACTTCTTGTCCGAAACCTTCAACATCTTCCATGTTGTCGGAGCTATCCAAGAAAAGAGCTAAGATGGATCCGACCTCACCCTCGGATCCGAAAAAGAAAAGATTAATGGAGCCAACTTTTCGGCTCTGACTACCTCCAGCCCTACAGCCTCTAATCTTGTATATTTACGTAGGACAAGATACTCGCCATCCATGGATCTGGTGCCCTCAAGGGTGCTTTCACCTTTTTTGGAAAAGCACAGACCCAGGTACCCCCTCTGTTGTTTCCACTTGTTCTTCCAGAAGTTTGACTGAGGAAGATGTGGAAAAAGTGGTGCGGTAGATCCTCTTGGTGCAGAGTCAGATGGCTGTCTTACCAGCTGCTCACCCATTCAGGTCAGGAGGTCCGTTCTTCGACCACACCTCCACTGCAAGTTCCTCCTCTGATTCCTTTATCTGTTTCAGAGTCCTGGATCTGAGCTTTCTGGCTCTGTCTGGCTCGGATCTGAAGCTTATTCTGAGTGCTCTGGCTCAGTCGGATCTGGAGGGCTCTCAGAGCCAAAGCTTCCCTATTGGATCCAAGGTTTTTGAGTTGACTCAAAAGTTGTCTGAGCCGTCTCTGCACCTCAGAGCCATGACATTGGATAGCTCACTTCTGGCTTCCACCCCGGGGAGATTGCTTTCGGAGTGGGAAAGGACAGTGATCGAAAAGCTTGTCTGTTTGGAGCCAAGGTCTTCTCTTTCTCCATGGTGGCCTGCCTTTGAGGCTTCAGCTCTTTAGAGGTTTTTTTTCTGCTCAAGATGAATGGATAGAGACAGCCCCCCCTCAGATTTCCAGTCTTCTGCATTGATGTCTCTGCGCTTGGAGCCTCATCACTCTTTACCACATCAACAGCCAGTCTGAGATCCCCAGGCTTCCCCATCAGGCTGTTTCAGTTTCTTCTGATACCTCCCAGGAGCATCCCGCTGACGAGGTCCCAAGGAAGGAAAATGTGTGAGAAGAAGCACTTGGACTTCCCAGAGGACTCGGTCACAGAACATACAGACTTTGATGAAGGTGAAGGGTCCCCACGATCACCTCCTGAAGATGTCTCATTTGGAGACATCCTTGAGATCCTGAAACAGAGAGGCGGTTGGACACCCAGTAACCCTTTATTCGAAGAGTCGGTATTCCTGGAGGCTTTTGGTACTGGCCCATCTATCTCCTGGGTAACTCTGCCCGCTGATGAGCTTATTAAGTTGGTCTCTTGACGGGCATGGAAGGAACCTGACACAGTTGAACCCATACCCAGGAGACAGGACAAGATTATGGAACCACCTTTGGATAAGCAGGTTTCGGGTAAAGAGGTGCCCGTTGATGCCATTGTCGTGGCGGCGGCTACCTAAAAGGTGCTTGTTGAGGGGAGTTCCAGTGTTCATCCCCCTAACAGGGAGTTTAGGGCAATGGACAGATTTGGGAAGTATGTTTATGCTTCAGCGACCTTTTTCTTAAGATCGCTAAATTATTTGGCACATTTTACAAGATTACAGTGTGATTTAATTAAGGAACTCTCAAATACCCTCTCAGGATCAGTTTCTGCAGAGGTTCAATCATCCCTGACTTCTCATTTGGCTACCCTGGAATCTATTTCACATTCTTCCATATAGCAGAAGAAACCTCAAGGGCAGCAGGTTCAAGCATTTCCATCAGGAGACATGCCTGGATGTGCTTATGTGATTTTGTGGAGTGCTTCAAGTCTTCGTTCGTCAGTGGTCCTTTTGACGGCATGTCTTTATTTGCCCCCTAAGTGAAGGACACATTAGCCAGGTGTGAGAAGGATGGAAGACACCATCTGCCATGGGCTTATGTTTTTGACCCAAACAAGTTGGTCAGAAGATGTGGTTCAAAAAATCTCATGGTCCTTTCCAGGACACAGGTGGAGGAAATTCCCCCAAGGGCAGAAGGGGGAACCCCAGCATTTAACGATGCCCCCATGGCAGAGGTATCCCACAAAACCATGAGTCCAGAGATTCTTTCATTGACAGACCTTACCAGCGCTCCTGAAAGGAGGCCTGATTGCCACCTGTGGAGGCAGTTGAGAGTTGATTGTCCCTGCACCAGAGAGCCTGTCTAAAAATAAATGATACTTGGGTGTAGAGGATTATTCCCAGAGGTTGCATAATACCCTTTTTTCTTCCCCCTCCAATCTCAGCAAAAATCCCCGATGTTCCACCCAGTCAGAGGGAAGAAGCAGCAGCAATATAAATACAAAAGCTGCTAGATAAAGAGAGTCATCCAAGAGGTCCCACCTGACCAGGTAGAATCCAGAACTTACTCGAGATTCTTTTTAGTGCCAAAGAAAACAGGGGACTGGAAACCAGTTGTGGATCTCAGCAACTTAAACAAGTCAGTTCAACGCAGCAAGGTTTGGATGGTCGTGGTTCAGTCCCATCTCCCTTTTATGGATAAGGATGACTAAATATGCTCAACAGACCTTCAGGATGCATACTATCACATAAAGATGAAGAGACAGTCCAGAAGGTACTTACATTTCCGGCTGGGAGCCAGTCATTTCCAGTTCAGAGTTCTGCCCTTTGGTCTCACCACAGCCTCAGAGTGTTTACCAAATGTATGGCAGTAATAGCAGCTCACTTGAGACTGCAAAGAGTCTGAGTGTTTCCGTATCTAGATAACTGACTCATTACCGTCCCAGCCAGGCATCAGTTAATAAGGGCAAGAGATCAGGTTCTCCAGATGTGTTTTCATCTGGGGATAAGCATAAACTACAAGAAGTCTCAACTGGAACCAACTCAGAATTTGGAATTCATAGAAGCACTGTTCAACACGAAGTCTATGAAGCGATAAAGATTTAAACTCTAAGATCACAGGTCATAAAAATAATATACAGTACCAAGATTTCAACCCGCTTGGTCCTTCAAGCTCTAGGATCAATGTCATCAGCAATAACACTAGTATCTTTAGCCAGATTTTACATGAGGATTCTACAGCGGATGCTAGCAAAAAAATGGTCAGTACTTTACCAACCCATGTCAACTCTGATACGAATCATTGACATATGCAAGAGAGATCTGAGGTAGTGGATTCAGTCAGCTCAGGTTCTACAAGGCCATCTGTTCACTCCCCCTCAGCCCAAGGTCAATAGTGACCACATACGCTTCCCAGTTGAGGTGGGGTGAGGCATTTTCTGGTGAAACTAGTCCAAGGCACTTGGTCCCCCAAAGAGGCAAACTTGCATGTCGGTGTCCAAGAGATGAGAGCAGTGCTTTTACCATTGCAGGCCCTTCAACATGCTCTCCCTTCGGGGATGATTGCAGTTCAAATGGCAATATGCCAGTAATTTGGTACAGCAGCAAACAAGGAGGGAACAGATCTTACCCCTTTTGTTGAGAAGCGCTCAGTGTGTGGCAGTGGGCAATCTCACTCAACAGCTTTCTCATAGCAATGCACATTCCGGGGGAGTCCAGTTTGATAGCAGACAAGCTGAGCAGGTGCGTTCTTCTACCTCACGAGTGGTCTGTCAACAAGAATGTGACAGAAATTATTTTTTTGTCGATGGGGCCAGTCTTACTGCAGTCTATTTGCTTCTCACCTAAACAACAAATGCAGCATCTACTTTGCCCTAATCCCCCCCCCCCAGGGAGAATCACAGAGGGATGCTCTACTTAACCATTGCCTCCCCCCTGTCTACTTTATGCCTGTCCAGCAATCCCATTAATTCCAAAATTCCTACAGAAAGCAGCTGCGGGGTCACCCTCATTGCACCTTACTGGCCTCGACAGATTTGGTTCCCCTTCCTTTGGCCTCACTTATTTCACCAACCTTAGATTCTGGATCCTACTCTGGGTTCCTACTCTCCCTTTTCACCCAACAGGAATGAGCCATCCAGACATACCAAACCTCAGACTGATGGCCTGGCTTCTCCAGTTGTGTTAATAGCCAGTCAACCTATGCTGTCTTCCCCAGTCTGACATATACTTTTATCTTCCCATAAACCTTCAACATGCAAACTCTTATTCTAGCAAATAGAAAAGATTTGAATACTGGACACATCAAAATCGTGTTGAACCTTTTTCAGCTCCGATTCTTAACATCCTCAAGTTTTTGGCCGTACTTTTTAAGGAAGGAGCTAGTTCCTCAACCGTTAAAGTTCAGTTAGCTGTAATATAAAACTTTCACACTGAATTTGAGAGTTCATCAGTAACCTCTCATAATTTGTGCCGAGCTTTCTTGTGAGGCACTCTACTTTTAAGGACCCTACTCCTCCTTGGGACCACAGTGTGGTACTACAGGCACTTATTCATTCCCCCTTTGAACCAGCAGCTTAGTGTGACCTTAAATATTTACTTGGAAAACTTTTTTTTCTAGTAGCCATTATGTCTGCTAGACGAATTTCAGAAATTTAAGCATTGTCTTCAAAACCCCCATACTTCATTTTTCAAAAGGATGGAGTTGCGTTATGAACCAATCCTTTCCACCCAAGGTGGTGTCAGTATCTAATATCAATCAGTCCATTAATTTGCCAGTATTCTTCCCCATTTTTGCTAACAAAGGTGAATACATGTTACATTTATTGGATGTTCACATACAGTTATGTTTTTACATGAATAGAACAAAAGACATAAGAAAAAAAGACCAGTTGTTTGTCTCTTTTGCAGAATCTAAATTGGGTAATCCAGTTGCCAAAGCAACTTTAGCCAGATGGTTAACTGATTGTATCTCATTTATTTATAAAACAATGGGTATTACCTTACCACACCCGGTTCAAGCTCATTCAACTAGAGCCATGGCAACTTCAGTTGTCCTATCCAGAACGCGCATGGATGACATAATGTGAAGCAGTTACTTGGGCTACTGCCCATACCATTGTTACTTATTCAAATTGGATCTGGTCTCCAGAGTTAGTGTCACTTTTGTGTTAGGACACAAATAAACGATTCTTTGTGGGTTCTGTTCAAGTAGCTTTATTATATACAAACACATTACTATTATTGACTGTAGACTGTAACTTAAGTAACTTGTATACAATTAATGACTATTATCATGCATGCTCACTTCCTAGCTGCTTCTTCAAAATGGCACCAAGGTTGTGCATGTATGCGGGTTTTATACATGCACATACAGCCTTGCATGCTTCTTAAAGATATAAGCACACACTACACTCTGATCTACATCCTCCCTCTTTAAGAAAAAGAGCATACAATTGTTATTAGACTGTTTGGCGTGCAGAAATCACAGGTAATCTATAGACATGCGTTATACAATATCAAACATATAGGTATGTGCAGTCAAGTCCACTCTTCTGCATATTTCACACTTGGTTTAGAAACTATATCATGTGACACAAACCTGGGAATTAGATTTAGCAACTGGGACAGTTCTTTTCTGCAAAATGGTTGACCTGTGGAATGTTCGAATCACTTTCTGGAATGGAATCAGACTTTTGATCACATTCTAGTTTGGAAACAGTGCCTGACTCATTCTTTGATTTGAGTTTGCATCACAGATACAAATTTACCAAGTAAGATCTCAGCTCTGCACAGATGCCTGTAATCTGTCCTATTAAATCAAAACATTTTGTTGCCTGGACTTGTACGGTCTCTCCTTCCTTCAACAGGCAAAGTAATCTGCTCAGTCTGTTGTACCTAGATTTCTGGTTATTACGCTTCTTAAACAATTGAGTCTTGATGGTTTTATTGTTAGATTTAGGATGCAACAAACTTGAAGAAATAGGTAGCATAGTTCTTGTTTGACTGGAAAGTAGTCTTTGAGCAGGTAAGCCAAGAATATCATCACGGGGTATGTGTCTGAGATTAAGTAAATTCAAGAAGACATAGGTATTGTCACGCTTTGATCCTTCAACTAATTGCTTTGCAGTCTGTACTGCTCGTTCAGCTATACCACTGGACTGAGGATATTCAGGACTACTAGCGATATCTACAAAACCCCATTCTTTTGCAAATTTCTTAAACAACTGACTAGTAAAGTGAATACCATTGTCAGAAAAAAAGTTTGTGTGGACTACCATGAACTGTGAAATGACGTTTCGATTTAGTAATAACAGTAGTTGAGGTTAAGTTTAGTAGTAGATCAATCTCAAGCCAATTTAAATAAGTGTCTACCAAAACTAAGTAGTGTTGATTGATCCACTCAGAGATATCACTTGCTACAGTAGACCAAGGTAGTTCAGGAGCTGGATTTAGTTGAAGCAGTTCTCTTTGCAAATGCGGTATAGTACTATTGCATACTGAACAAGAAGAAAGAACTCCAGAATACTAATTCTCTCACTCTTCTCCTAGTGGATGTGGATCCTGGGTGACCATGATGCAAAATCTGAATATATTCTTGTAAGGAAGCAGGAACAATAATTTTAGGACTTTTGAAAATAATGCCATCTTCCATCAATAATTCTTCTCTGTAAGTTAAATATGCTTGCACCTCAGGTGATGCAGTATATTTTTTTGACAGCCATCCAACATTAATATAGTGATTGAGCTTCTGTGAAATTGGATCAGTCTGAGTGTGATCTCTTAACTCATCAAGTCTAGTGGTGGAAACTTTATGCACTGACATCACATCAAAGTCAAAAGTCTCTACATCAAGCTGTTCTGTTGTATTTCTAGGAGATCTGGATAAGGTATCAGCCAGATAGAGCAATTTGCCTTTAGTGTAGACCAATTTGTGCATCATTCTTTGTAATCTTGCTGGAGTGGAATGCATAGGCATATTTAGTAACTAGAGGTTGATGATCAGTTTCAATCTGAATAGCTCAACCATAAATGTAATCATGAAACTTGGAGCATGCATATACTATAGCCAAAAGCTCTTTCTCAATTTGAGCATATTGCATCTCAGTTTGGGTTAGTATTCTAGATGCACAGGCTACTGGTTTGCCCTCTTGAAGTATAACTGCACCTAGGCCAAATTTTGAAGCATCACAGGAAAGAATAACTGGTTTGTTTACATCATAGTGTCTTAACGTAGGTGGGGTGGAAATTTTCTGCTTCAGGTCTTCAAATGCCTACTGATGATGTTCAACCATGACCATGCAACATTTTTGCATGTTAGCTCTCTTAAAGATGCTGTTAACTGACTGAAGTCCGGTATAAACTTGCCTAAATAGTTGACCATGCCTAAAAAACGCTGTAAACTTTGTACATTGTCTGGCACTGACATTTCTAGAATAGCTGCTTGCTTAGTTGGGTCAGGTCTCAAGCCTGTACTTGTAAACAAATGACCTGAGTATGTAACTTCTGGAAGTCTGAATTTGCACCTCAGAGGAGTAAGCTTTAAGTTCACTTCATGTGCTCTGTCTAGAGCTTTCTTGAGGTTTCTGTCATGCTCTGCGTCACCATTGACTCCAAACAATAGATCGTCTACTATTATGGCACAAAGATAACCCGAAAAAAATTGTTCCATTGCACGCTGAAAAACTTCACTGGCAGAATTGATTCCAAATGGCATCCTTAGGAATCTGTATCCACCAAACAGAGTACCCAAAGTAATTAGAAATGAGGATTTGCAAGTCAGCATCACTTGCCAAAATGAACTCTTTGCATCCAAAATGGAAAATACAGTGGCATTTGGTATTAGAGCTGCAGTTTCTTCAACTGTGCCCATTGGATGATATGGTCTTTTTAATGCTTTGTTCAAATCTCTTGGGTCAATATATATTCTGATTTCATCTGAGCCCTTTTTGTGAGCGGCTACCATGGACAACACCCATTCAGTTGGTTCCGTGACTGGACAAATCACACATTGCTGCACCATTTTATCAAACTGGACTTTTACTTTATCTCACATAGCTATCAGAACTCTTTTAACTGGAGTGATCACTGGGTCTGACTTCATGGAATATACAACTGGAGGTTTACCTAATTTGTCATTGAAAACATCAGCATACTCTTGAGAAAATGGCTTTGGAGAAATTGGAATTCGGAACTCCACTCATATGATAACTTCTTTAGTAAAAGAAAGCAGATTCATTCTTAATCTATCTTTAAGACCCAATAAAATTGCACTCATCTTCGGACTACATAGAATAAATTGTAATAATTTTTGGACAAATAACATGAAAGTATCACCGAACCTTCGGTTCGAATTTCTTCACCTCCATAAACAACAAGTCTTGCACTACTGGTTACATTGAGTTGTTCATTAGTTCTCACTTTTGCAAATTTTGCAAATGTGTCTGCTGATATAACAATGTTAAGTTGTCAATCTCGCCTTCATTCTTGCTGGATGGGGTCCGGAGCCGATCCTCGGCTCCTACTCTGCCTATACTAAAGCTCGAGAGCTATTTTTACCAGCTCGAGGCTACCCTGTATCCCACAATGCTAGGCGCTAACTACCCAGATCTCGTTTGCCGCTTCAGCTTTGAGGTTGCGTTTTTGCCGGCTCTCAGGTTAGATTTGTAAAAATCTTTTCTGGTAAGGTTTTTTCCTGACCTTTTTCAGTAGTAGTTTTACTGTTAGATCCTGCTTGCCCCTCTAGTGTATTCCCACCTCACATAGTTCCCTTTCGGGTTTGTTTCTATCTTCTTCTCGTTCCCTACCCCCACACCGTAGATTACTAGGCCTTCGGGCTAATTTTTCGTTTAATTTTTAGTTAATATTTAGTTTAAATTACTTTATTTTGTCAGTCAAAATAGTCTTAGTCTCTGTGTGTGTGTGTGTGTGTGTGTGTGTGTGTGTGTGTGTGTGTGTGTGTGTGTGTGTGTGTGTGTGTGTGTGTGACTAGACTAAGTAAGTTTCAGTGTGGGTGTTTGTTGTGTGTGACTTGTCATCCCTGTCAGGATGTCAAAAGATTCCAGGGTTTCAGGCTTCAAGAAGTGTGACTCGTGCTGTCAGAAGATGTCTCTGACAGACTGTCACACTTCTTGTGTTTATTGCCTGGGCCCTCTGCACCTGCAGGACTCTTGTTCTGTCTGCTATGCATTCAGTCCAAGAGTCCTACAGGAACGCAGAAACAAGCTTATCTTGAGAGGCTTGTTGAAGCCCGAAGGTTCCCCGACCAAGTCTTCGTCGGGCAAACCTTCGAAGCCCACTAAGCCGTCGGCTCCACGAACAGAGCCTTCGACTAGTGGTGCTCGTAGTGCTCCTACGTCAGCTCCGGCCGGAGCCGATGCTCCCAAGACTCAGTCGGCTCCGATCGTTGCGTCGGAACCGTCTGTGAGCTGTAAGCGCTCCAGGTCTCCTCCTTTGGAGTCAGTCCATTCAGCTCCGAGATCTCCCTTGCTTTCGGAGCGGAGCCATCGGTCCCATTCCTCTCGGTCTTCCAGGCTTTCGGAGCATGACCTCGAGAGGGTGATTAGCAGACTCCTTAAGTCGCAGGCACTGGCCCAGATGCTTCATAGCCCTTCTCATCAGACAGCGGCTATCCCCATTCCATCGTCGATTTCTCCTCCGACTCTTCCTCTGAGCTCAGAGCCAGAGTTCGTGGGAGCTGGGACCGTTGACACGTCTGAGCCAATACCACACCTCTCGGCTCCGTTGTCGGCTCCGATTTCTTCCATGGTTCCATCCTTGGAGGGATCCGGGTGCCGGGACTCCCTCTTGGGCGAGTGGCATCGGACCCTTGTCCGACCCCGTTCTCCCTGTCGGAGCCTCGGCGCAGGTGAGTTCGGCCCCGACATCGGTCTCGGAGCCATCCCTCTCGGTGCCGGGAGGGGTCCTTATCTCTTCGGAGCGGGGACCTTCTTCCCTGCCTGATAGGGGTGCTTTTGAGGTCATGAGGAGTGTGCTGGCCCCTGTGCCTGCTCCACGGTTAGCTCCCTCTGCTCCTCCCACTGTTGTGCTTGCTACGGTCTCTACCCATCCTCTCGACCCCGACCGCAGTGATCCAACACCTCAGGTGCCCCCATTGGGAGCATCCTCCTCTTCCGAGGCCTCCCCTGATCCTTCAGGGGAGCCCCTCGGAAGAGGAAATGCAAGAGGAAGCATGTGGACTCTCCTGAATCCGTCACATCTGATACCGACTTGGATGAGTCGGAAGGGTCCCCACGGTCCCCCTCTGAGGATGTCTCCTTTTCTGACATCCTTGAGATCCCCAAGAAGAGGGGGAACTGGTCTACCCTCAATCCTTCCGAGGACGAGTCGGTTTACCTAGAGGCTTTTGGTTCTCGCCCTTCCACCTCCTGGGTGTCTCCGCCCTTTGACCCCCTCATGAAAGTGGTGGCGCGGAAGGCATGGACGGCTCCAGACATGATGGAACCTACCCCATGGAGGCCTTCAAAATTTATCACAGCCCCTTCTGATAAGCAGTTTTTAACCAAGGGTGTCCCTGTTGATGCCATGGTGGTGGCGGCAGCCACTAAGAAGGAACTGGCTGATCCTTCAGTACAGATCCATCCTCCTAATAAGGAATCTAGGACTATGGATAGATATGGCAAGCGGATGTTTTCTTCAGCGACCTTTACCATGCGGTCGCTGAATTACTTATGTCATTTCACCCGCCTTCAAAGAGACATGCTCAAAGAAATGGGTGATACTCTACAGGATCCAACAGCTGCGGGGTCTCAAGAAAAAATCAACTCCCAGCTGGCAACCCTGAACTCGATTGTTAACTCCTCCATGCGGCTTATTTCCTATGCGGCTGATGGGGCGAGTAGGGCTGCAGGCACAGGCGTGGCCTTAAGGCGTCACGCCTGGATGCAGCTTTGTAACTTTGCTGACCCCTTCAAGGTGTCCTTCACTAACTCCCCCTTTGATGGTTCGGCGTTGTTTGGACCTCAGGTGAAGGATACTTTGACCAGTTACAAACAGGATGGCAAGACTCTCTCTGCCGTGGGAGTCCATTTTTCCACCCCATCTAGGCCATACCCTAAGGGTCAGAAGGGTGGAAAAATGTGGTTTCGCAAACCACAGGGAGTCGCGCCTGACGCACGAGGTGAGTTCCCCTCTAGAGGCAGGGGGGGGGACAATAACAGACGCCGCCCTAGGGGCAGAGGGGGTCCGCAGAATCAGGGTAGCAGAGAAGCTGTCCCTGGCCAGCCCTTCCAGCATCCCTGAGAAGCTGCCCGTCCGCCTTCGGAGGCAGTCGGGGTAAGATTATCACTGTACCCAGAAGCCTGGCTTTCCCTCACCCAAGGCAGATGGGTACGGTCGATCATATCCGAGGGTTACGAAATTCCCTTTGCCCACACCCCAACACAGCCAAAAAGGCCCCTTCCAGATGTTCCACCTGGTCTAAGGGAACAAGCAGTATTAGAATTTCAGATATTTGCGGACACGTTCACATCCTTCTTCAGAGCAATAGAATCCAGGCCAGGTTTGTACTGAAGACTTTAGGTCTCATGGCAGCAGCCATTACGTTACTTCCCCTAGCTCGCTTTCACATGCGGATCCTTCAGTGGATGCTCTTTTCCCAGTGGTCTTTTCAACAGCTTCCAATGTCACACAGCATTTTAATCACCCAATCATGCAAGAAACACCTTTCTTGGTGGATGGTCTCCCTTCAAGTCATTCAGGGCAGATCCTTTGTCCCCCCCCCCCCCGGTTGCTACAGTGACAAACGCCTCCCTGATCGGGTGGGGGGGGGGGGCATTTTCAGGGCAGGACAGTCCAGGGCACATGGCAACCTTTCGAGTGCCACCTGCACATAAATGTCCTGGAGATGAGAGCAGTACTTTTAGCGTTGCAAGCCCTTCAGGACTCTCTTCCCATCGGGACTATTGCAGTTCAGACGGACAATATGTCCGTAGTGTGGTACATCAACAAGCAGGGCGGAACCAAGTCCTATCCCTTATGTCGAGAAGCACTCAGACTTTGGCAGTGGGCGATCTCTTCTCAGCGGTTTCTGATAGCAACGCATATCCCCGGGAAGTCCAACGTCATAGCGGACAGGCTGAGCAGAGCCATTCTCATGCCGCACGAGTGGTCTCTCAAGCAGTCAGTAGTGGAAAAGATTTTCCGAAGATGGGGTCAGCCTTGCTGCAATCTTTTCGCAACACCTCAAAACAGCAAGTGCCACGACTTCTTCACTCTCTTCCCAGCCACCCCCCCAGAGATGCTCTAGTCCACGATTGGCCCCGGGGTCTTCTGTACGCTTTTCCCCCCTTTCCATTAATCACACAGTTGATTCAGAAAGCTACCGCATTGAGATCCACAATGATTCTCATTGCCCCTTACTGGCCTGGACAAATCTAGTTTCCGTTCCTGCATCGTTACCTCTTGGAGCAGCCCTGGCATCTGGACCCAGTGCCAGATCTCTTGACCCATCAGTCGGGCGAGCTGCACTAGTCCCTCCCCTCTCTCAACCTCACAGCTTGGTTGTTCCACTTCCAACCTTAGCCAGGCTTCCCTTTATTTCCCATTCAGTGCATGACATCATTCTAGCTTCCCACAAATCTTCTACCAGGAGGATTTATGCTAGCAAATGGAAACGTTTTTCCTTCTGGGCAGAGACTAGAAACATGTACTCTTTCACGGCACCTATCCAATCAGTCCTAGATTTCGTGGCCGAACTTTTTCAATCAGGTTCTTCTTCGTCCACTATCAGAGTTCAGTTAGCGGCCATTTCAAATTTTCATGTTGGCTTGTCAGACTCCACTGTTATGTCCCATAAACTTTGTAAAGCCTTCCTTAAAGGTATCTTTTTACTTAAGCCCCCGATCAGAGATCCCCCACCACAGTGGGATTTGAATCTGGTTTTAACCTCTTTGATTCTCCCTCCCTTTGAACCTGCGGCTTCCTGTTCCTTGAAGTTACTCTCATGGAAAACTCTATTTCTAGTAGCCGTAACTTCCGCGAGGAGAGTCTCAGAACTTCACGCCCTTTGCGTTCGTGCTCCTTATCTGGTTTTCCATAAAGATAGAGTATCCCTCAGAACTAACCCATCTTTTTTACCTAAGATATTTTCTGAGGCAAATCTAAACCAGACTATCGATCTCCCAGTTTTCTTCCCTAATTACTCCAACAGAGCGGAACAAAAGTTGCATTTTTTGGATGTTCACCGTCAACTCCGTTACTACCTGGATAGAACCAAGCAAGTTAGGAAATCTGAGCAGCTCTTCCTGTCTTATGCAGAAGGGAAGAAAGGCTTTCCAGTTTCCAAAGTAACCCTTTCTAGATGGTTGGCCTCTGTGATTACTTTCATCTATGAACTGAGGCGTCAAGAACTTCCTTCAAGGCCTAGAGCCCACTCAAATAGAGCCTTACGACAATAGCCTTTCAGGCTAGGTTGCCTATAGACTCCATTTGTGCGGCAGCCACATGGGCCTCTCCTCATACCTTTATTTCTCATTACAAAGATCTTCACCTTGACATCAGTGAAATGAGGTGGCAATTGAAACTGAATGCCATGGTATTTCCTGGCATTAATGATTACATCACCATTGCCCCTATTTTAAAACTGAAGCACATTCTTGGATAAAAGGCTTTTTAACTGATGCATTTATTAAATGTATGTTATATGTTTTTGATTTTAAATTTAGCACTGCACATGATTCACTATATAGTACTTTTTATTGTATTAGTGTGTTTAGTTCACTTTAAGTTAATGAGATGTTTATCAATTTATCAATCAATTAATGATGTCATGTCCTGTTTCTATTTAAGTGTGTAAGGTTGTACTTGGTTTTTTAGTCATTTGTATTCTGAAGAAGTCTGATTAAAGACGAAACCTAGGTAAATTTGTTTGTGGCTGGTTGTGTTCCACGGAGTCAAGTGCTGGTCCCCTGTTTTATCTTCTTTCATCCCAGCTTGGACTCCCATGGTTGCTTTTTCTTGGTATGTTCTATATATAGGTATTCCTCTTTCTCCTTTGTTCTAAGATCAGAACTGCTATGGTGTTAGCTATCAAACGAGATCTGGGTAATTAGTGCCTAGCATTGTGGGATACAGGGTGGCCTCGAGCCGGTAAAAATAGCTCTCGAGCTTTAGTATAGGCCGAGTCAGAGCCGAGGATCGTCTCCGGACCCCATCCAGCAAGAAAGAAGGTGAGAAGAAGACAACTAACATGGAACGTTATGGTAGGTACATAACTTCTCATTACATTACACTTTGACCCAGTGTCTACTTTGAGCTATCTAGATTTTCCATTGATCTGGACCACACCAAACACTTCACTCCTTGTTAATAAGTTTACTGCATCAACTCATTCACCATGCACTGATACACTATCTGCATAGAAAGCGGACTGTTTCGGCTGTACTTGATCAAGTGGCTTTTTTGTGTGACCTTTCTTTACAACTGCTTGAGGCTTATTTGATTTACAAAACGTTTGGAAATGGTTCCATTTTTTTACACTTGTGACATTGCTGACCAAATGCTAAGCACTTCTATATTTTAGACTCATGATTCACACCACAATTCCGACAGTTAACAATAAAGCTAGATTTGGGTTTTACTGATTCACATTTGTGTTGCTCAGAGCTGGTGCTGGAGCTTGCACTTTTCCTGGAACTTTCTAGAAAACCTTGTGGCTTCTTTGGAAGTCCTGTAGCTGCCACATGCTTAGGTCTGTTCTTGTTTACCACGTGTTGCATACTGTCTATTTTTGCTGTGGAGCCAACTGAATCCATGCTTTTGTCACTTGCAAGCATACTTTTATGTTTTTTTGTCACCTCATGGATTTGACGAATCTGCATGGCTTTGCGCAACATTTAATCACATACAAGCCTGTCCTTTATCAGCTTACCAAACCGACATGTCTTAGCTCTGTTTCTCAAGTCGGTTATATAAGCTGCAAATGTTTCCCCTGATTTTTGATCTCTTGTGTAAAACAAATGCCTCTCTAACATAACATTCATCTGGGGGTTGCACATTTCTCTAAACTTGCGCTTCAAACACTCGGGGTCTTCCCTTGATTCAGCTTGTACAACAATATGGTGGTTTGCACCTTCTCCTTCATACACTGCTGGTGCATATACAAATGAACGCTCTCTTGCTGTGGCCTCTGACCTGCTATGTTTAGCATGTCTGTCTGCATAAGCTGCTTGTATGAAAATATCATACTCTTGCTCAAATATTCTCCAGTTCTCTGCAATATTCTGATCAAACACAAATGGTAGGGGTTTTCAAAATCCATCTGCCATATTAGCAGATACTAGCGAAGGGGTTTGCGAATAACCATGAATATACACATATGCAGAAGTTTCTGGCAAAAATAGAACTTGTCCAGTGCCTTCGTACTCTGAACTTATATTTTCTTTGAACTTATTGGAATTATGTGGATGAAGGAACTTGTAGTACTTTCGAATAACTGGAGTTTGCAAACTAAACTTCTTAGGCTTTTAAATGCTTTACTGAACTTTGTGAAATAACTTCTCTGGCTTTTTGTTGTTTTACTGAACTTTGCAAAATAACTTCTCAGGCTTTTCGATGCATTTGGAATTTTATCGGTAAAGGCAGAAGTGCTAAAGTCATTTATCCTCACTTGTTAAAGTCACCACTGTAAAACATTTGAGAACTTTACGATGCGACTGAGTAATTCACGAGCACTGTACTACTCTTGTAATGTCGTCTTTTGCAAGAAAATATGTCTTATCAGTGTAAGAAACATGTCAGACAACTGCACAATGTGAATAAATCGAACCTCTGTTGCCCAAAACTCAATAACTTTTGAAGTAACTGCACTTTGCGAATAACTGCGTACAGCACACTGAAATGTCTCCAAAATGGCTGTACCTTTCTAGGCAGCTCTTTACAGTACAAGAAGCCCTCTGTAATGGCAACTTTATTTACTCCCTCAGTACAATGCAAAGTCATAGTTATGACCAAGCACAGCACTTGGCCCAAAACACATGCAGTTGCCTTGCTTTATTTTTTGCTTAACGTGCCCTTTTCTTTTCTTATTGTAATAATTTTACTCGTTTAAGCCCTTTTCATGCCTGTGTACTTTTCTTGTGCTTGTTTTACTCTAAACATTTCCAGCTTTACCTCAAACACACTTGTTTTGCTTTACACCTACTTGTTTTCTGCTTTACAGTTATTCATTTCATCAAATACTTTTATTTTAATATAAACCAAACCACCAGTCTGACCGAACAATGAAGGAAACCACCAGCAATAGTGAAAAACACAGTTTAATATCGCTTTTGTCTCAAAAGACTTCTTTTTCAGACGAAAGCGATATTAAACTGTGTTTTTCGCTATTGTTGGTAGTTTCCTTCATTGTTCAGTCAGATTGGTGGTTTGATTTTTATTAGTTTTTGCTGCTGCTTCAGCCTTGGGACTGTTGTTTTTCCTACTTTTATCTTAAACATTTTCTGTAGTTAACAAACTTTTTGTTCTTTCCGCTTGCCTGATATTGCAGTTTGTGCCCCTTTATTCCGTGTTTCGCATCAAGTAAATAATTAGTTTTATTTCTCATTACCTTTGATTCTTTCTGGTTATATTTGTGCTCTTTTCTCTTAGTTTTACCTTCACTGTCATCTTTACATCTCATTGCTCAGAATATTCTTCTCTCTTCCATCCCGGTTCTGACACCATGTCTCTTTCGTGTTAGTACACGAATAAACGAGTCTTCGTGAGTTTTGTTCAAGCAGCTTTATTATATACAAACACCGTACTTTTGTTGGTTATAGTCTGTAATTTAAGTAACTTATATACAATTAATGACTATGATCATGCATGCTCAATCCCTAGCTGCTCTTTCAAAATGGCACTAAGGTTGTGCATGTGTGCGGTTTATATACGTGCACGTACAGCCTCGCATGCTTCTTAAAGATATAAGCACACACACTTTGCCCTCTGATCTACATAGAGCATCATTTGGTTCAACTGTGCTCAGGAATATCCTTCCTTAGAGTCCCATCAGTTGAAGAGAGAATGAAAATTGTCAACATCAGATAAGGAAGGTATGTACTTACTATAACGTTCCATCTGTGTTGTCTGTTTTCATTCTATGTTAGTTCACCACCCACCAACCCCCATCCTTTCTATTTGCAAACTTCTGGAAGAATGAGTTTTTTAAGGGGCATCACTGTCCTTTATGTTGAGCTCCAGATATAGTCTTTTTCTGTATTGGGTGCATGTATTTTACACCTCCTTTGTCTGTGCATAGTAAATATTTCCTTTCTGGTAAGAATCAGGAAACAAGATCTGAGGTAACTTATGATTGTTGCATTATGGGTAAGGGAGAAGCTCGAGAGTTTTAGGTTACCACGAGCTTCAACAATGGCTGAGTCGGATCCGAGGATCGGATCCAAACCCATCAGTTGAGGAAGTATGAAAATGGGCAACATAGAACGTTATGGTAAGCACATAACTTCTTTTTCATTCACTTTCATTCCATATAATCCATATTACATAATATAAATTCTTCTCTACCCTTCTCACATATTCTTTCTTCTTGTTCTTATCATATGCATGCATAATCATATTCATATCTATTGTTTGTCACTGATATTCTTGAAAAATGTTTCTGCATGCAACTTTTTTCCAGAGTTTCACCACTGTTACATTTAAAAAAATAAAACATGCTTTGTTGTCTCTTCCTCCCCACGAAATAAATACACTCTTAACTTTCTTTTTATATGGCATATTCCCCTTTATAGGTAATTTATTTATTACCAGTCTCCATAGAAATCCTGGCAGACATATTGTCTAGGTACACTACTTCTTTCTTACTTTAACAGCTTTAATCATTTCTGGTAAATTTTCCCAAGAATTTACATAATATTGTTTCGTCATATTATTATACCATATCATTCTATGTTCCTCTAAATCATCAGTTTTTATTTTCATGTTATTTTTCTTGATAATTTTTAATTAATTAATTTACATATTTTTTCTCTTTTTCTTATTGTCATCTTTTCTCAGAACTTTTCTGTACTTGTATTTAAACTTTCTCACTGTTAATTTCTCATTCTCTTCCTTAAACCAGTTTAATACTCTATACAAGTTTAAAGAAGCAGAATAAACAACTGGATTTAGTTAACCCAAATCCCATCTCCACTCCCTTCATCTTCACCCATATACAACACACACCTTTTCACTGAGTTAAATCTCGAACCTCATATGAACGAAAACACCAGTTGCACAATTTCCTTTTCATATTTTACTGGGATCATATAAACATTTGCTATTTTTCCCATTAATACAGAATTCACCAGATAACATTTTTGTCTGAATGCTTATCTATATTTCTTCCATAGAAGGCATATTTCTTCACCCCATACCAAAACTTCAAAAATGAGATGCCAGAAAATCAAATGTAGTAGTCCAAGAGAAAAAAAAAACATATAAAAGTAGTGTTAGTAAGTGAAATACTGCACTCAGTGTCCTGCGGGGGGAGAGAGAAAAAGTCATAAAATACCAGGATTGCAAGCAGAAACAAGAGTATTATGGCAAGAAGATGCTCATAGGTAGGTACTAGGCTATTGGCCCTAGGGCTTATATAAGCCTAGACAAACGGTACCCTGGCTTTTGCCACCCAAGAAAATTATTTTCCTGTGCCCCTGTCAAGCAGAGCCACAGAAGTGATCCCCGGGGTGAATTTCCTATCTTCCATCCAATCATCAAGATTTTTCTTGAAGAGTGCTAATGAGGAGCTTTGTTTGATATAGATAGGTAGTTTGTTCCAGAGTATGGGAAGTCCCTGGGACAGGAATCTATCCCTCCAGCATGTTCTGTTTATTGTGGTGACAAGGTTTAGGTCCCTAGAGCGTGTAGCTCAGAGGGATTGGGATTTCTTTATGTGGAGCATGTCCAACAGCTCTGGGTTTGACATAGCTTTGTATGTTAGGCAGAGATCGCCTCTGAGTAGGTGATATGCGACAGAATAAACCTGGAGGCTTTTGAGACGGTCTGCATCTGTTTGAGGCCGGTAATCCTCTTTGTGAGGTATTTCTGTGGCCTTTCCAGTTGTTGTAGATGTCTTGTGAGGTACATACCAAAAGGGGCATTGTACTCTATAATGAGTCTAATGAGTGATGAGTAGAAAGGAACAATTACCTCTTTTTTCCTGGATGAGAAACCTTTTGTGATGAGGTGTGCCACGTAGAAGGATTTCCTGACTACTGTGGCGATTTTATTATCAAAGGAGAGACTACTAATGGGCTCTTTAGGGGATGAGAGAGGGTTAAAGTTAGCACTGAACCTATCTGCCAGGATGTTGGCAATATCAGTTGGTTCTATATATTTAGTGCCATTGTGCTGTAACCCAGAGCGGATCTGAGTGTTGCCATTGAGATTCTTGACATAGCTATAGAATGCTTTGTGGTTGTCTTTAGAATCAGTGGCAATTTTGTTTTCGTAACTAGCTTTGGAGGATTTTCATAGGTTGGTACTGGGCTATCTGCCCGAAGGCATATATTAGCCCAGCCACGTTGTGCGGTATTCACCGCCCCTTTAATAGTTCCCTAGACCCTTGTACTAGCAGCTAGTACCCTTGGCCCTTATCTAGTAATGCTGTTGGTGTGATCCCCGGTGTGAACTTTCTGTTACCCATCCACTCATCAAGGTTCCTCTTGAAGAGTGATAGTGAGGGGCTCTGTCTTATGTAGATCGGGACCCTGTTCCATAGTAAGGGAAGTCTCTGCGAAGGGAATCTATCCCTCCAGCATGTTCTATTCATTGTTGTGTTGAGGTTTATATCCCTAGAGCGTGTAGCTCGAGTAGATTTGGTTTTGCTAAGATGGACCATGTTCAACAATTCTGGGTTGGACATGGCTCTGTACGTTAGACAGAGATCGCCTCTGAGAAAGCGGTATGCAACAGAGAACAGTCTTAGCTTTTTCAATCATGCTGCATAGGGCAACTGTTTGAGGCCAGTAATCCTCTTGGTTATGTACCTTTGTGGTCTCTCCAGCTGCTGGAGATGTCTAGCCAGGTACATTCCAATTGGTGCATTGTACTCAATAATGGGTCTGATGAGGGAAGAGTAGAGGGGCACCATTACATCCTTAGATCTTGATGCGACCCCTTTCATGATCAGATGGGTCACATAGAAGGATTTTCTAACCACTTTGACAACATGGTTATCAAAGGAAAGCTGACTATCTACTTGGGTCCCTAGATCCCTTATTTCTTCTTCAGATTTCAGGGGATTACCTCCTCTGTTGTAGTTTGCGGGTATTCTGTTTTTTCCAAAGGGAATTACTACGCATTTTTTTGCATTTAGCTTGAGACCATGGCTTTGACACCATGCATCAGTCTCATTTAGGCCCTTCTGGAGGATCTCCATGTCGACCGGAGACTCTATTATAGCACCCAGTTTGCAGTCGTCCACAAACTTAGTCAGCCACAGCCCTTCTGTGCTTGCTTGTACTTCTGAGAAGTATATGCCAAACAGGAGGGGTCTCAGGACAGAGCCGTGAGGCACACCACTCATTACTGGTCTGGATTCGGACATAGATCCCCACTACTCTTACTTAGTTTGTGATCCATCTTGTGACATAAGGGTTTATGCCCAGGCTGGGTGAGCGTATCAATAATAACTGAATGGGGAATGGTGTCAAATGCTTTAGCAAGGTCAAGGTAAGCCGTGTGTACCTCCTTTCCCTTATCTATAGCCTGAGTAACTGTCTCAAAGAAATCCACCAGGTTCAGGAGGTATGATCTGCCCTTGACGAAGCCAAACTGTGTGGGGTCCAGCGACTGGAGGTTCCCAATCTCTCCATTTATGAGTTCCATAATGATTCGCTCCATAGCCTTACAGATCAGACTGGTCAGGCTTATTGGTCGGTAGTTCCCAGAGTCAGTTGTGGCCCCACCCTTGTGTAGCGGGACCACCATTGCCGTGCTCCATTCTGTGGGCACATATCCTGTGGAGAGGCTGAGACTGAACAGGGTATTAAGATGTGGGGTTAATTCCTTTTGGAGCTTGCGTATGACACAGCCTGGGACACCATCTGGTCCTATGGAGGCAGTGTTTTTAGCTTTAGATAGAGACTTGTTAACCAACGTATCAATGTATTTTATGAGGGATCTCCGCTTCTTACTGAGGCTGACCACGGAGTTCCTCCAGTCATGGGATTTTACTCTTTTTTTCAGCAGTTTCTTTCTTCTGTTGTAGAGTTTGTTTATAGCAGGGGACCACCAGATTGGCTTCATTTTTTTAGGGGATAGCATCTTGGTTCTGTTAGGGATTGCACGATGCATGCACTCGTGTAAGTGTTTATAAAGTGCAATTGTATAGGATTCATCAATTGTATATCTATTGTCTGTCAGCATGGGTGTCGTGAAGTTTGCCACTTCTGTCTTAAGAAGCGTGAAGTTGGCTTTGGAGAAATTTTTTACGGTGGCTTCCCTAATTGGGGGGTGGGGATGGGATGTGGATGTCTAGGGTGATTTGCTTGTGGTCGGATCTGACCAACGAGGAATTGACCTCTGGTGTGGAACACCGGTTGCCCATGTTGGTAATGACCATGTCTAGGATATTGCTGCCCCTGGTAGGGGTGTGGATAAGTTGATCCAAGCCATTGGAATTTATGAATTCCAGAAAACGTTTAGCACAGTAGTTGGTACATGAGTAGTTTTCCCAGTTAATGGTGGGGTAGTTGAAATCGCCCATTATTAGGGTGTTAGGTTGTATCCTAATATTTTCCAGTGTATCAAGAAATGGGGAGTTGGAATCCTGGGGCATGATGGGGGATCTGTAGCAAGCTACAATTTGTATTGCGGTCTTGCCCAGAGTTAGTTGCACTTGGATAATCTCAGATGCATTATGCTGAGCAGCTAGCCTGGAGGTGTGGATATCCTTAATGAATATGGACACGCCTCCGCCTTTAGTGCTTCAGTCCACATTAGGTGGCCGAAAGGTGTGGTATAAATTATAGCCTGGTAATGTGCTCTCTGGAGCCTTGAACCAGGTCTCTGTCACTGCACAGATGTTGACGTTCTCCATTTTAAGGAGTGCCTCGAGTGAGTGCATTTTGAGGTTTAGACTTCTAGCATTAAGTAGCATTATCCTCAGATTTTGCTTGCTTATACCTGTTACGGTGGTGAATTTGTCATTTGAATCTTGCCTAAAAAAGGCACTATAGGTATGGCAAGAGCCTTAGCCAGTATCCCTCAGACTGTTCCAATATCAGCAGGAGAAATAGGACTTAAAAATAATTTGCAGTAACTCTTAACTATGCTACCAATACATGTAATCCCATATGAACTGCAGAAGGAGGCAATTCTGGTACATGACAAGTGCTGAGAAGAGCACTCTTGTCAAACATCAAAGACTGAAGCCCTTCTATTTTCATGAATTTCTCTCATATCCTGACTTAGAATTGGGTCCATTCCCCTCACAATATTAGAAACCCAAAACATTTGGAGAAATTAAAAAATAAAGTGTTTCTACTGAGATAAAGAAGATGTCAAGCTAGTAAGCTTCCGTGATTAGGCCATGGCATAAGATAACTCATTAAAAAATGAGATGAGGCTTGACCTGATTGTAAGGAATATTTTTAAAATATAATAAAGCTGCAACATAGTTGAATAAAAAACAGTGAAGTTAATGTTGAGAACTACCAAAACTTGCAAAAACAGCAAAGTCTTTCAGATGTACACTATCACTAGTCACCAACCTACTAAATAATATCTTCATCTGAAATTGGTTTATTAGACTATTAATTCACAAATATCTAATATAACGGTAATTAGTGCATCCAAAACATTGCCATTTTCAGGCCTTGCTATCGCTGATTCTTCTGGTACACTAGTTCTTTTCACATCATGACAGAAGTACTTTGGTATACTTCTAAGTCAGACTGTAGTTTCAGATGCATACTGAGCTGCTGATATCCACAGTATTAAAAAAATCTGAAAACTTCCTACAAAATTTCCTGTTGGCTTAGTGCAATGACATATAAAACAATAGCAGCTAATGTATTAATTCCAAGACTTAAGTACACATTGGCAGTTGTGCCACAGTCTGTGAAGAATACTTCTCTAATACAAACAGCAGTAAAACTTCTTGGGATCTCCCACCTGGTCATTTACAGAGCATATCACTATTATACCTTTCAAAAAGCAAAATGGCTAATGGTGTCAGGTAGAATCTCTTTTCTGTTTAACAGTTTTAACATTTAAACTCAATGAACATTTTTGCCCTTTTATCATTAACACAGCCATTATGAAAGCGTTCATCCTACTCTGAAGAGTTAGAACAGTATCACTTTTCCTAGGCCACAGTTCCCATTACTGTTTCTGAAAAAGCCTTTAATGAGCTAGCCCCAAACTCCTGGCACTCTCTGACAAATAAAAATCACGTGTTCACTTTTTTTTACATAACTAAAGGAAAATGGTTAAGTCTTATTTTAAGAATGAATATAAATGTTGTTTCTTCTGAGATGCTGGTCAGTCCTCTTGTTAGTGTTTGGCTAATGTTCTGTTCAAAAAAATACTTCAGTCTGTTATAAAGTTGATTAGCACTGCAGTCTGTGCAAATAGATTTATTATACGATTATCCATTAACATTCAAAAACGTGCATACTGATTGGTCAGCCTAACCAGTGTGCCCGTTGTAAAATCAAGCATATACCAATAGGAAAAAGTCCGGTTGCCAGACTTTCTTCTACTAATATATGCTACAGAGCTTTCCAGTTTTTTTAGTTAAAAAAAAAAATTAAATAAACTTCGAAATCTGAATAGGTACGAGAGAGACGGGACAGAGAAAATACAAGGAAAATCGGGTACATTATGCAAACCTTAAGAAATGTACCCGATTTTCCTTGTATTTTCGCTGCCTTGTCTCCCTCATACGTCTGAAAGGTTTTGTATTTAATTTTTTTTTTTTTTTTTTATTAAAAAAACAAGCAACAGAGGTCTTCCTTTCTTTGTTGCTTCCTTCACAAAGCACTGATGTACTGTGTAAGTGTGGGAACGTAAGTCTCATATGCATGGGCAATACTTCAAGAAAGCCCCATGATACAGGGAAAAAAAGTGGAAGAGCATCACGGCCTCATTATGCAAAGACATTATTTAAGAAAAATAAGTAACTTTTTTCTTATATAATGTCATTGCATAATAGCAATAACCCATGGCTGGGTGTGAGTAATGCTGTATTTTACCCATGGTTGGCTTTGGTCACTCAGGCTTCACCCTCGTGACCAAACCTCACCAGCCATGGATAAATCCAACATTACCCACACCCAGCCATAGGTTATTGGTGTTCTAGCCATCACGTTCTTTTAATACCTGTGTACAACCATTTGTCATGTTTCTATAATGCTTCTCTGTTTCATTAATTTGTACCTGTTCTCATTCTTTACTAGTTTTCACCTATTTCACTGACTTCTGGTCTCTTATTATTCTTTTGCTGTAGCATAAAATTATATCTGTGTTGAAAGATGCTGTTAGGTAGATGTTGTTGTAGTTTTTGATAGTTTTACTTTCCTTATATGTTTTAACAAATGCATATGTCAATATTTGAACTTTTCTTTTGAAAATGTTGTAACATTTGTTTTCTGATTATTTTCTTTGCTGTGTATCTCAGGTCCTGGTTGCAAACAGTCTTATAACCAGTCCACCTCCCCAAGCAAAAAAAGATAAAACCAAGCAGCTGTGCTCTGTGTCTTCTCATTTTACATGTGGTGGTAACTTGGCATGAAGTCAAGAATTGAGCAGTTGCAGAAAGGAAGGAGGTGGTGGAGGCAAAGGACAAACATTGGTATAAAATACAATTTGTTGCAGTGATGTTGGATTGACAGACATTATTTGACTGTTTTGCAAATAGGGAAACAAACACCTCAGCATGGCAGTATTTTTCTTCACTCTGCTGACGTGTGGGCAAGTAGACATACTGTTAGATAGTAGAAGGGAGAGGATTTGGTGAGTTATACCTTGACAGATTTGTGTTTTTGGAGGGTGTTATGAATGATGGCATGCTGTTGATTTAACTTTTGCTGTTATCATAAAATTGTTGCAGTATGAGAAGACATTAAACTGCACAATGCATGTAAATGGGGACGGTGGCTTTAGGAAATATTTCTGTGTGGGGTAGGTAGCTTTGCTCTGATAAAATGCATGGAAGAGAGGCCAGGGAAAATATTGGAGGACTGAACTATTAAATTACTGTTATATTTTGTAATTGTTGAATATGGAATTTAAATGACTTTTAGTCTAATGTTTGGGTGTCAGGAGAGACTTGTGAAAGGGTATTGTAAGTGTAATAAATTAGTAGTGCTGAACTGGTCAGATAAGGAGGAAGCAGGCCCTCTGGGCATGGATTGGTTAACTTTATCACTAGTAAGGCTAAAAGCAACAGGAACAGTCTGCAGGTATTGGGATACAAGCCAGCTTCTAGGCTCCCGAGGTCCTGTATTCATTTATTCAGAGCTTTCTTCTGCCAGGCTTGGACACCTGTGACTGCAAAACTTGAATTGCTTCTAAAATCATATGGCCTACAAAGCTGATATAAGTATATATATTTTTTTGTACTTGTCTTTCTGTTTCAGTGATATCTAATAGTTTTGTGCTGCATTTATTTTTTTGTTGAGTTTATCACTGTTTTTCAGTCTGCATTTGTTGAAGAAACTTATTTGCTTTTGTTAACCGGGGAAAGTCCACTGGGCTGGTGTGAGCCCATTTTCAGTGGAGGCCCGGGGAGAAAAGCTCCAAAAACAATGTACGTAATAAAGAATTTATTTAGAAAGTTAATAACAGCTTTTAACAATATACAAGAGTAACAATATAAGAGTCAGAAGTAACATAGTAACATAGACAATGTATGGCTGTATTTTGTGGAAGACTTGTATGTTTGGCAAGGTATTCAGTATAACAGACAGATTATGATAATCTACACATACACAATTGTTTACACACCATGTGAGGCAGGATGAGGCACACTGTGCTGTAATTAAGGGTGAGTACTCAGTAGGGAGAGTGAAGAAGAGTATGGGTATCTGAGAGATGAGTCAAGTCAGGAATTATGTTACTGAAGAATTGGGGATAGTGCAAGGGCATAGACACTGAGAGGAGAGATGTTGGTGAAGTAATTTTTTGAATGATGGTGCATTATTTATAGTTCAGAGAGAAGGTGGAAGGGCATTCCAGAGTTTAGCTACAGTGAAAGAGTAAAGGTATTGGCCTGCAGGAAGTTTAGGTCTCAACTTGGATAAGTGATTGATTTTCAGATCATAGAGGTCGGTTTGATTGATAAAGAGTCAGAAGTGAAGCAAGGGCTGGGTATTTGGAGGAATTATAGATGGATTTGTTTGCTGTAGATAGTTGTATGTATGTGAGGTGGTGTTGGAGTTCTAGCCAGTTCAGGGATTGTAATGAGTGACAGTGATGGGAAGAATGTTTTTCCTGGTCACAAATTTAGCAATTTTGTTATAGCAGCTATCCATTTTCATTTTTAATGAGGATTGGATGTTTGTTAGAATGGGGGCACCATAGAGGAGGGAAGGTAGGAGAAAAGTTTGCGCGTGTGTTTTTCTAGTAGAGTAGTCTAAAAAGTGTTTGTCGGTAAAGGGTACCAAGCTTTTGGTGTGTTTTTTTGATGGTGTTGTGGATGTGGTGGTCAAAGGTTAAGTTGTCATCTAAGGTTACACCAAGTAACTTGGTATGGGAGAGAAAATGATGAATTCAGATTTATTAATAGTTGTACTTTTTTGGGTGTAAAGAGCAACAGTTTGGTTTTATTTGGGTTGAGGGCAAGGTGATTATTTGTCATCCAGGTTTCGGTAATGGAGAAAGCATTCTGGGTGATGGTCAGAAGTTCGGTTTCAGAGTTACCAGAGCAGATAATAGAACCATCTGCGTATTGAACTACAGATGCATGAGTGAAAGTTAATAAAAATACTGAACAGGAGGGGGCCTAAGATGGATTCTTGGGGAACTCCGGTGGAAGTAATGAGAAAAGGAGAGGAGGAGTATAACCATTTGTTGCATTATTTTCTGTTTGTGAGGTAACTGGTAAACCAGGTAAGAATGGAAAGCCTTAGAGAGATCATGAAAGAGTGCAGAGACAAGTTTACCATCATTGTGGTTGTGGTTAACAGTGTCTAGGAAGGATAGGAGAGTAGTTGTAGTACTATGGCCAGGGCGGAAGCCATGCTGAGTTGTGGAAAGTAGTTGGTTTTGTGATAGGTAATCCATAAGTTGAATTTGAATACATTTTTCCATTATTTTAGAAATAGGAGATAGAATGGCTATAGGGTGGAAATTTGAGATGTCTGAATTACTACCACCTTTGTGTAAGGGTATGATGTAAGCTTTCTTCCAAATGGATGGTACAATAAGCTTCTTGGATAGATCTGTTTATGAGAATGCTTATGGGGTAGCTGATGGATTTGGCTGACATTTGAAGGTATTCTGGGGGTAAGCTGTCTGGGGCAGTGCTACCAGGTTTGAGTTTTAGCAGGAGTTTAGTAATAGTTTAAGTGGGAATATGAGAGAAGGAGAATGTCTGGGGAGAATGGTTTTCTGGGGTATGGTGTGTTGCAATGGGGTTGCTGTTGTGAGTAGCTTTAGGAAAGGTGGAGGCAAGTTTGGATATAGTGTCTATAAAGTAGGAGTTGAAAAGGTAGTTAATTCAGCAGGGGTTTTGTCAGGGTTTGAGCAAGGATTGCTTTTGGTGCTAGGGTTTAATAGAGTGGAGACTGAATTCCAGAAATGTTTTGGGTTATAGTTGTGATTGTTTTGGAGATGGAGGTAGTATTGTTTTTTTAACATTAATAACTAGACACTTTACTTGATTGCAGAGTTGTTTGAAAAGCTGGAAATATATGGGGTTTTTACTATTATGCCATTTTTTCCATGCTCGGTCTCTGGTATTCATGCATTATTTTGTTTCTCTAGAAAGCCAGATTGCGTGATTTGCTTTTATTCTCTTATTCCGGAGGGGTGCCATTCTATTGAGTATACTGAGGAAAGTTGAGTTGAAAAATTCAACTGCTTCATCTAGAGGCAAATACTTTAGAATGCTCCAATCAATTTTACTTAATGTTTCGTTGAAGCTTGTAGAGTTGAAGTTAGCTAGCAGTCAAGAGGGTCTGTAGTGGTGATCATGTAGGGCTGAAGAGATGGCACGTGTTATATATGCAGGGAGATGGTCACTAATATTGCAGGTTAGAGTTCCTGCTGATGTAATTTTGTTTGGTTCGGACACTAAAACCCAGTCAAGTAAGGTGCCATTGTTATTGTTGCTCGGCCTGGTTATAGTAGTAATGAGCTGAGTGAAGTTGTAGAGGTTGATGGCAGCATTTGGAGAAGGATTTATATGATCTAGCCAGTTTATGTTGACATCCCCTAGAATTATAGTTTCACTGTGGATATTGTTTGAGGTCCAGACTAATAGTTCTTCTAGAACAGAAACATTGTTGCCAGGTGGGATGTAAATGGCTATCAAGTACAGACTTTTGAAATCATTCAGTTTTAGCTGTGCTATGATGAGTTCAGTTGCAGAGAATTGGGGAATGGAGTTTGGGTAAGGGATAATGGTGAAAGAGTTAGGGTAGAGAAAAGCAACTCCTCCCCGTTTCTTGTGGGGTTTATCAGACCTTAAGCAGGAGAAACCTGGAGGGAGTAACTCTGTATCTTTTATATATGGCTTTAGCCATGTCTCGGTTACGGCAGTTATGTTGGGTCTGGAATGGGCTATCCAGGCGTGGAATTCTGGAATTTTGTTTCTGATACTTTGTACATTTATGATAGTGAGCTTTAGGGATTTATGAGGTTTGGGAGAAAGGAAGGCAGATGGAGTGGGTCCTGGTTGGGGTGGATGTACTGTTTGAATTGTGTTTTTGAAGCAGTTTCTACTTAGAGATAATTTGAGTTATGGGGAGTGTAGTTTTTAGAGTTTGCTATGCATGTGATAGGATTGTATGTTTGAAGAATGTGTTAGTGGAGTAAAGACTAGGTGATATTGTGGAGCAAGAGTTGTGTTTGAGAATAGTTGTACAAGAGGTAGGTTTGGCTCTGTATGAGTGGGATGGAGTGGTGTAAGGTGTAGAAGTAGTATGAGAGATGGTGAAACAAAAGAAGTGGTAATATAGTGAAGTTTATTAGTGGCATTAGTGAATGTTTGATGAATATAGAGGTACCAGAATAGGCTGTGGGGAGAGAAAGGGTTTCCACTTATGGAAAGTGGGAATGATTAGTAAAGGCTGATTGTACTACAGTTGATAGAGGTGTTTGTTGAATGAGATAGGTGGGTTGGGTTTACAGAGTGAGGCTTGTGTAGATTGATTCCTTGAGTATGGGATGGGGTTGGTGTGGGGCTTGTGTTGATTGGTTACTTGAATATGGGTGGGGTATGGTTAAGTATAAATGTAATTAATATGGGGGTGAGTGGGAATGGGGGTAGGGGAGCAGAGTGAGCCCGAGTGAAGCGAGGGGGAACGGAGCGGGATGATCCTATCAACTTGCAAGGTAAGGGACAAGAAAAACAATCAGTAAAGTAGGTTGGAGTTGGGATGATAGCTTGGAGTGGCAGAAGAGAGAGAGAAAGGAGAGGTACTATGTCTTACTTATACAGGTGTAAGTGGGTTAGAGACACTTATTTTATGGATGTTAGCAAGAAGGAGGCAGGGGCTGAATGATTAGGTTTAGATGTAGGGAGAGAGGCTAGTTAAAGGCAGGGCTATCCTGTGTGGAGGAGATAGCAGCTTTGAGTAGGGGAGTGGATGGATAGAACAGCTAGTAAAGGGGGTATTATTGTTAGTCATGGTATTGGAGCTTGTGGTCTGAGGTGGTCAGTTAGAGGTAGTGGGAAGTCTTGGAATGGGATTCAGGAGGAGTAGGGCAGTATAGACTGGGGTGAGTGGGAGAGAGTGATGTACAATGGGGAGACCAGATTGAGACTGAGATACAGGTGTTAAGCAAAGTTAAACTTGTGCACATATATTCACTGTTGGAGGACAGGCAGCAGGCACAGGGTCCAATCTTCAGCCAAAGGCTGTGGTCTCGGGACCAAGTTCAGCTTGGGGTAAGCAGGATTCACAGTATTCACCAGAGTGAGGGAAGAGCAGAAAAGGAAGGTAATATCACCTATTAGGAGTAGAATGAGTGCTTATTAACAGATATGAAGAGAAACCAAGTTATACACAAGTATTATCACAATCAGTAACAATTAGAATAGTATTAGGTTAACAAATGGTGGTAAAGCTCAAAGGGAAAAAAATACTAAAGGAAGTGTCTGAATTGTAATGCATGCACAGCTACAGTGGCACCCAAATATTTAAGAAACAGTAGAATATTGTCAAACCATATGTAATTGCAGACAATATCACATCACATCAACTTTATACATGCCTCACTTTGCTTTTAATATTTGTTAAGCTAGGCAATGAGGAGCGCAGTCACTACACCAGGAGACATCGGCTTGCCAAGTGACTTCAAAAATGTTATAGAGGACTGGGGAAAAAATGGGCAAGAGTACTAACTATATACAATTGTATGAGATGTCTTTAGGGAAGAAGACACTTTAGTGAAGAAATTCCATATGTTTGTCACTACTGCTCTTAGGTTATTTCCTAACCTCCTCTGTTACTGCAAAAGCTGCTCTGAGTGACACTGCCAAAATATTTCTAAGTTTTGCATAGTTTTTGTATGTTGTGAACATTTTTCAGGATTAGTGGACTTATTTCCAAGGATTTCTGATATTTCAGGAATTCTTACTTCTGTTGTAAAGCATTTGTTACTGCACTTGAGCTTAAAGCCAGTTTGCTTTACATTGGAAGGGTTCTTTTAACTCTGGTGGGAGCAGAGAGCTAAGTTAAATTCATCCTAAGTGGGAATTACTGGTCGATAGCTTATTGTGTTTTTATCTGATTGGCCTGAGGGTTTAACTTTATAAAAGTCTTTCATCCTGCTCATATAAAAGCGGTGTACAAACTCGGTTCCCCATGCTTCCTTATAAGCAAACCTCTCCTGTTTAAAATCCTCTACAGGAAATGCCATCCATAGTCTCCCACTGTTCATAGCTACATGAAAAACTGCAAGTTGTGCAGAGGGTGGTACCACTGCAAGTCATCTAATAGTATACTAATAAACACACTCATTTTGACTCTGCCTTACTCCTTCCCATCTAGAAATTGTATTTCCTTGGCATAACACAGGCTAGATTCAGACCTGCTGAATCTAGACTGCTTGGTATCACTGTGCTCTTAAACCAGCCATCTTACATTAAGAGGGCCTCCCTGTACCCTTGTGGCAGAAGGGTGTAGCTCAGGATCCATCTGAGTTGGGGAGTGCTGGAGAGAGGCTCAGTTTGTCGTTTTTCCATTGGTAGTTGTGTTAAAACTATTTAAATTTGCCTGTATATAAGCCTCACATTTGCATGGGGTTTACTGTGTTTAATGGACCTGCTCAACATTTGGCAACTTTAGCCAGAGGTCTGGAGTTCATCTGCACTGAAATCCAAGGCATCCACTGGAAAAAAAAATGAAAAATAAGTATGCCAGCACTGTACTTTAACTGTATTTAATTTAATTGCAGCTTTATTTTTGCTGTTTGTTACTAAGTCCAGGTAGCCCTCTTGCTTCCCAAATACCACATTCAGAAAAATCCTCCCACAATGGATAGGTAGTTTCTCATCATTTCTCCTGCCAGCTTGATTGATATGGGCATCTTGAGGCAATGTAGCAATTGCTTCATCTATACTGGCAACCATTTACTCCTAAAACAAACCAACACCCTATGTTAGAGATGCAAATCCACTGTGAAATTAGTCAATTCTCTCATGTAAAAACAAACTAGATATCAAACAGGTTGTCAGCACACTCACTTCACCTCTCACACAAAATAAGGTCAGGACACATAAACCCACATATTTGGAGGTACTCACTAAAAGCCTACCAAAGAAGAGAGATGACCTAAATGCACACCAACCACACTCGCCACAAAGCATAAAGAAACCACTACACATATCAACACATACATCCTTGTCTCAATAAATAAGCCCCTAAGACAAAACACATCAAATGTATTGGTTATAGGTGACTCTGTAGTGAGACACACAGATGTCCCCTTCACCAGACTGTACACGGAGAGGGTCACGGTCAGCTGCCTATCAGGTGCCAGGATCCGACAAATCATGCATGCACACAAGTCCCTCAACAAGTACTGTTATAATTCTGCCATAGTCCATGTTGGAGTGAATGACTTGAGACCTACCTCTCTGGACAATATGAAGAGAGACATGATGGAACACTCTGTGTCCCGGACAGGTATGTCTGTAGCCCTAAGCAGTATCCTACCCTCACCGGGAATTATGCTACAGTATAAACAAAAAATGACTGACTTCAGCAATTGGCTTAACTTCTTGTGTCAGTCAAGGGAGATCTAGTATCAGTCAGCCGAGGAAGGGTATGGTAGACAAACCTCGCTGCTTTGCTAGTGATGGTCTGCGCCCATCTTCCCTAGGCTTTTGGATACTGGCAAAGGCCCTTGCCTCGCCCATAATGCCTTTTTTGGGTAATGTCAAAACAAATTTTCCAGTGTAACAAAATCTAATCGAGACAACTCAGGGCCATGCTGCTTAATGCTAGGAGTTTAAACAGGAAGCTGCACTCCTTGGAAGCACTCCTCACCTTGGAGGATGCTGACTTCTGTGGAGTTAGCGAGACATGGTTCGAGGCCGCTGAGAGCACCTTGGCCATGGAATGCTACAAAGCCTTCCACAGATTCAAGCCTCAAAATGAGCATGAAGGAACCAAAGGTGGAGGTGTATCCATCTTCATTCAAACCAGATAGACTTTGAGACTGGCCAAACAGCATGACTCTATCAAACTACTCCATGTCCAATTAACTGTTGGGAAAGTACTGTATCACATCATTGCTAGCTATAGATCTCCCACCATGAACCAGGATAAGCACACCACCTACCTTGATTTACTGGAGTCCCTCGCCATACAGCCCAACACCTTAGTCATGGGAGATTTCATCTATCCTTCCATAGACTGGGGGATATACAAGAGCAAAAATATGCTCACCCAGAGGTTCTTGGACTTTATTAACACAAATGCCCTGGAACAGATAGCCTACGCCCCCACTAGACGCTCTAATGTTCTGGACATAGTACTCAGCAACATGGGGGTCACTGTACTTCCCCATGAGTGACGCCCCCACTAGGGGCTCTAATGTTCTGGACATAGTACTCAGCAACATGGGGGTCACTGTACTTCCCCATGAGCCCTCCCTGGTTAGGTCAGACAACAAATAAGTCTCGTTTGAAGTAACTGCTGGAACTGACACCCTCACAGGAACAAAAATTATAAAAAAAACTTCAGAGCCTACTACAGCATACTAAGCAGTGGTATAAAAAGCTTCATACCACCCACAATAACAGCCACCAATGATCACTATATAGAAATGTACACAAATGCCCTATAGAAACACTTAAGCGACTGCATAAGTTCTGCTGTACCTAACCAGATCAAAACCAGGACTTCCCGTAAAAACAAGCCATGGTGGTGGACTTCAAGTATAAACAGATTATATAACAAGAGAAAGTAACTGTTGTCCAAAATCAAGAGGGATATCACTCTGCAGAGAAAGAGTTCCTGCCTAAGTCTAAACAAGAAAATCAGAAATCTTGTAAAGTCTTCTAAAGCAAATCATGAAACTAAAATCGCATCCCTAGCCAAGGATAATCATAAGGCATTCTTTAATTATGTCCAAAGTCTAAACGGGAATGCCCAGCTATTTGCTGAACTGATTGTAGCTGGGATCACTCTTACTACAATGGAAGATATCACCATCCTGTTAGCTGATAAGTTCAGTGCAAACTTCACTCCCCTATCCCCAGCTACCATATCCCAAAGTATACCTGACGCCAACCTTTTGCCTAGTATCTGTAGAGAAGAGGTCATCTCTGTGCTCGCCAAGGCTAAAAACATGATCTCAGTAGGACCAGATAATATTCCGGGGTGTTTACTAAACAATCCAAAACAAGACCTAGCGAATCCACTTGGGTATCCTCTTAGCTTGAGAATGGGCTATATTCCTGTAGAATGGAGAACAACAACAGTAATCACACTGCACAAAGTGGGGCCATCAACTGACCCTGGGAACTGCAGACCCATAAGTCTAACCAGCCTCATCTGCAAAGCCATGGAAAGAATTATCGTGGATCTTATCAACAAGGACATAGGCGACCTCCAAATGCTGGACCCAACCCAGTTTGGCTTCGTTAAGGGTAGATCATTCTTATTAAACCTGGTAGAGGTCTTTGAGAAAGTCACCAAAGCCATGGATGAAAGTAAGATAATGCACACAGTCTATCTTGACCTTGACATGGCTTTTGACACAATTTCCCATTCTGACATCATTGAGAATGTCTCCAAAATAAGGATTAACCCTGACATTACTTGATGGGTAGCCAGTTGGCTCACCGACAGGAACACACTCGGTCTAAACTGGTGCTTCCACCTCCACCAGAAGACTGCCAACAGTGGAATACCACAGGGGTTTATACTGGGCCTCTTACTGTTTGTCATTTATTTCTCAGAAGTCCAGGCTAAAGTGGACAGCCTTTGGCTCACCAAATTTGCTGATGATTGCAAACTGGGAGCAGTCATTGAGTTTACCAACAATGTTAGCATATTACAAGAAGGGATAACACAAACTAATGATTGGTGCCAAAGCCCTGGTCCAAAGCTAAATAAAAAAAAAATGCATTATTATTCCCATTGGCAAAATGGAATTCCCTACAAATTACAATAGTGGCAGCAACCCCCCCCCCCCAAGTTTTAACCCAGTGGTATGAGACTTAGGGACACAGGTTGTTAGTAATCTGAACTTTGATCACCAAGTCTCCACAGTGGTAAGGAAGGCCTTCTAAGTAGCGCACCTCGTAAGCAAGGGCATAGCATCCAGGTCAAGAAATGTTATTACTTGACCCTCATCAGAAAACTAAGAGAGCATAATGCACCCATCTGATGTTGTTAATCTTCTTTCCATTCATCACTGATGGGTTCGGTTCCGAGCCCTCGGAACCAAGTCGGCCTTTTACCAAGCTTGCGCCAGCCAAAAAACTCTCGAGCTAAGCTTCTACCAAGAATGCCCTTCTCCCTGTTACCTCAGATCTCGTTTGCCACGTAGTCGTAAAGCTGCATTTCAGCAGAGCTTTCAGCTAAGTGGAAACATATTTGATATTTTGTGTGAAAAATCTTTTGATATTTTCTCTTTAGTGAGCGATTAGTATTTGTAGTGTTTTTTTTTTTTGTACTGTTAGACCTTGATCTTTTCTTCGTTGCTCTACCCGTTGGTAAATTTTCAAGTACCATTGTTGGTACGGCCTTCTCCCCTTACCCTTGTGGTATTCCTTCAATACCATAGCTGGTATTTCTCTTTTCTTTCCTAGCCTGTTAGTGTTTTTTCATTAAGACGTTTCTGTTTTGCTTATATATATCGATATAGTGATACAACTGTGTAGCTTTTTTGAGCTGTGTTTGACTTACTAGTACAGAGATATTTCATTTTTGTCCTTAAAAGTGTTTGCCTGTGGTGTCTGTCTGACAAAATGTTGGATAAGAAAGGTACTTCAGGGTTTAAGCATTGTGCTTCATGTAATGGCAAGTTACCTAATAGTTATTCTCACGATGATTGTGTATATTGTTTGGGGGTGCCCCATCTTTCTGTGCAACCTCCCTGTGACATTTGTCAGAGTTTGTCAACGCACTCTGAATGAGCGCAAAAATAAACTGATACTGAAAGAGTTACTTAAGTCTCCCTTCTCAGAGGCCATTTCTGCAATGGAGGTCTGAGCCCCTCCTACAAAAGACAAAAAGAGGTCCCACTCAGTTCCCTCCACACCCTCGGGTTATCAGGGTAAGCCTGTGAAATAAAAGGTCTCCAAGTTGTCCTTGGAGCATAAATCTGCCTCTACGGCTCCATCCTTGTCAGCTCCAAGCATCTCGAAACCCACGATATGGGCTCCAGCTTCAGCACTGATCCTGCCTCTGGCACCGACGACAGACCTCACTACACCTACTATGACTTTGGCACCTGTGGCCACTACAGCTCAGGACACAGCTTTGATACCTTTGTCTGTTACAATATTGGAACCTACTGCTTCGGCTCCGAGTACCATTTCGTCACCAAGCGTTTTTTCGACCAAGTTAGATTTGACCCCATTAATCCCGGTCTCGAAACTTGAGACATCGGTGCCGGCAGACCTTGCACCACGTACCCGATACTCCCCTTCTGTAGTTCCGTACCTGGGCCAGATGTATAGCCCATTCATTGACCAACCTGACTCTCCATCTGGAGTATCCACTAGTTCCACTAGGAGCCTGTCAGAACACAATGTGGTGCGTCTTGTGGACCAGCTGTTGGCATTCAGGGGGATACCCACACTTTCTAAGACCCATTCAACTGCAGGACTTGGGTTGGTTTCTCCAAGGACCCCTTCTTACACTCCTCCTTCGACCATTCGGTTCCAAAGCTTTCTGCTCTGACGTACATCTCGGAACACCTCGGCGCCTATAGTGGACCTCACTCAGGCTCTGGGTTTGCCCCTTTGGTCCTCAGTTCCTGCGGAATCGGTCCTTCCTCAATTTGGGGTTTAGGGGGTGGGCGCCTCGGCTCTGGGCACAGTTCTGTGTTTGTCTTTGGTTCTGTCCTCTGTGCCAATAGCCACATCCGGACCGATCCTGCTTGAGGCTCCATCCGTGGGGGTAGGTTCGTTGAAGCGGGTTGTGACCCTGGTCCTGAGGTTGTCTTTCTCAGTTCCGGGCTCCCATCTCTCTTTAGGCAGACCTGCTTTCTGCGCGATGGAGAGGGCTCTTGCTTCTGGATGCACTCCTTTGATGTCAGAACCCCAGTTTTCCTCCCCCTGAGGTGCAGCTGCCAGAGACCACCCTCCCAGGGCATGGGTAGAGAAGCCGCAGGACACCCCTGTTCAGGGTACCCGCTCTTCCGGGTCCTCCTCAGAGACCCCCACTAAGGAGCCCCCTCGAAAGAGGACATGCAAGAGGAAGCACATGGACTCATCTGAGGAGTCTTTAATGGAAGACATGAATTACGATGATGGTGAAGGGTCCCCACGGTCACCTTCTGATGATGTCTCCTTCGGAGACATCCTGGAAATAAAACAGAGAGGTGACTGGAAGCCCTCCAACCCTTCATCTGAGGAGTCTGTATTCCTGCAGCCTTTCCACGCCTGGCCTTCTACCTCTTGGGTGACCCCGCCTGCTGACGAACTCGTCCAGCTCATCGTGCAGCATGTTTGGAAGAACCCTGATTCCATTGAGGCGATCCCTCGAATACCCGACAAAATTCTTTCTCCTCCCAAGGAGAACCCGCATTGGTCCAGAGGGTTACCAGTCCATGCTATGATGGCAGCGGCGCCACGAAAACGGACTTGGCTGCGGAAAGTCCCTCTGTCCACCTGCCCAACAGAGAGTCCCAGATGGTGGACAGACTTGTGAAATGAGATTTTGCATCAGGAACCTTTGCTATACGGTCACTGAACTATTTGGCACATTTTACGAGGCTCCAGAGGGACTTGATCTCTGAACTCTCTGGGACACTCGCAGGAGAGGTGTCTGACGAGGTCAGGGACAAAAGTGGTCTCGCAGCTTGCAACTTTGGAATCGATCTCCAACTCGTCCATGAGGTTGCTATCACATGTGATTGAAGGGCTGGCTAGAGCAGCGGGTTCGGGCATTGTCATGAGGCGTCATGCCTGGATGCGCATTTGTGATCTTGCGGAACCCTTCAAGTCTTCCTTTTTGAATGATCTCATCGAACCACCGTCCCTTTTTGGCTCCAAAGTGAAGGATGCGCTAGCCAGGTGCGAGTAAGATAGCAAGACCCTGTCTGCCATAGGCCAATGGTTTTCCAGTTGTCAGCGTTCCTTCTCCAAGGTATCAGAGGAGTGGGAAAATGTGGCACAAAATATCTCAGCGTCCTTTCAGTGCCGTATGTGGTGATGATACCTCCAGGGGCAGAGGGGGTAACAATTTCAGAAGACGTTCCTATAGAAGCATAGGGGGGTCCTTGTAACCAAGGCTCCAGGGACTCCTCCTCTGGACAGCCTTACCACCGCTTCTGAGGAGCAGCCCGATTGCTTACCTCTGGAAGCAGTTGGAGGTAATTTTTCTCTGCACCAAGCTGCCTTGCAATCTATCACCACCGATCATGGGGTGCAAAATATAATCACCAGAGGTTACACCATCCCCTTTTCTTGTCAACCAAATTTTCAAAAAAAGCTCGACCCCATTAAGGGGAAGAAGCAGCTTCAGAGATAATAAAGCTGCCTCAAAAAAGAGTCATCCAACCAGTCCCACCAGACCAATGCAGATATGGAATCTACTCAAGATTCCTTTTGGTGCCAAAAAAGACAGGGGACTGGAGACCCATTTTGGATCTCAGCAGCTTGAACAAATCTGTCACCCAAACCAAATTCCGGATGGTCATGGTTCAGTCCATTCTCCCTTTTTTAAGGGAAGGCGATTGGATGTGCTCTGTAGATCTCCAGGATGCATATTGCCACATCAAAATGGACAAATGTTCCAAGAGTCTGCTTCACTTCCGGCTAGGGGCCAGTCATTATCATTTTTGTGCCCTGCCATTCGACCTCTCTACAGCCCCCAGAGTGTTCACGAAGTGCATGGCAGTGGTCACAGCTCATTTGAGACTACAAGGATTCTGGGTGTTTCCATATTTGGATGACTGGCTCCTCACCACCGTCACCGAGCATCTTCTGATAACAGCACTGCATTATACACACTCTGGCAAAAATTTTGGGAATCATAATACATTGGGAGAAATCAAACCTTACTCCTACACAACAAATAGAATTCATTGGAGCAGTTTTCAATACCCGGTCCTGTCTAGTGTCACTCCCAAATCACAAACTCCAGCAATCGTGGCTCCAGCTCCGGGTGATACTCTGTCAAACAAAAGTATCAGCAAGGGAGGTTCTTCAGGCCCCAGGATCCATGGTAGCTTCAATTTCAGTAGTGCCCCTAGCGAAGCTATGCATGCAAATCCTTCAATAGCTACTTTTTTGTCAGTGGTTCCCGAACTATCACCCCCTCAGTTACCAGATTCACATAACCAACACCTGCAAGCAGGACCTCCTGTGGTGGATGAGGGCAGACTCGGAGCTTTGGAGTCGCCCATTTCAGTCTCCTCAGTCCAGGGCCATTGTGACCACGGATGCTTCACTGATCGGGTGGGGAGGCCATTTCCAGGGAAAGACAGTCCAAGGCACATGGTCCACCTCGGAGACCCACTATCAGTGTTCTAGAACTGAGAGCAGTGCTGTTAGCGTTGCAGGCTTTTCATCCAGTTCTCTCATCTGGGACAATTGAAATTCAGTCAAACAACGTCAGTGGTCTGGATTATCAATAAGCAAGGAGGAACCAAGTCCTACCCCCTGTTTTGAGAGACCTTGAGAATTTGGCAGTGGGTGATAGCTTCCAACCGCTTTCTGATAGCAGCGCATATCTCGGGGAGTTCCATCGTAATTGCGGACAAACTGAGCAGGTGCATCCTCCTGCCTCACGAGTGGCCCCTCAATCCTGAGATGGCGACAGAAATCTTTAGCCAATGGGGTCAGCCTTGCTGCGATCTTTTCGCCTCCTCATCGAACAAGTACAGCAGTTATTTCACCCTGTTTCCCCCAGAGGGGGAGTCCTCGAAGGACGCTCTAATCCACGATTGGCCCGCGGGACTTCTTTACGCTTATCCTCCCATTCCCTTGATTCCACAATTCCTAAAGAAAGTTCTTCAGTTGAGATGCAAGGTGATCCTCATAGCCTTGTTCTGGCCTTGACAAGTTTGGTTTCCCTTCCTTCGGCCTCACCTAATGTACCCGCCGTGGATTCTGGACCCTCTTCCAGATTTGATTACTCACCCCCAAGGGCTGAGCCACCCAAATCTGTCCAGTCTCAAGCTAACGGCTTGGTTTCTCCACTTCCGTTAGTTGCCAGGCAAGCTAATCTCACCTCACCTGTTCGGGACATCATTCTGACCTCTCATAAACTATCCACTGAAGACTATATCGGGATAAATGAAAAAGGTTCTCCATCTGGTCTAAGGATAACATGCTAGACCCGTGTTTGGCTCCAGTGACTGCAGTTCTGCAATGCTTGGCTAAGTTTTTTGATAATGGAGCCTCTGCCTGTACTGTACGAGTACACCTGGCAGCGATTTCTGATTTACACAATGGTATAGATGGCATTCCTCTCATCTCCTTACGTCTATGCAAAGCCTTTCTCAAGGGAACCTCTCATATCAGGCCTCCTGTCAGCCTGTGGAACCATGGAACCTCACTTTAGTCCTTCAGTCTTTGAATCAAAAACCCTTTGAACCTGCAGTGAAGTGTGACCTAAAGTTTTTGTCCTGGAAACTTTGTTCTTAGTAGCCATTATGTCAGCCAGACGGGTCTCGGAGCTGCAGGCATTGTGTACCAAGAGGCCCTATCTGGTCTTCCATAAAGACAGAGTATCACTCCGGACGAACCCAACCTTCCTTCCAAGCATTGTTTCTGATTTTTCCATTAACCAGACCATTGATCTACCAGTGTTCTTTACGAATTTTTCCAGTAAAGGAGAGCACTGCCTACATTCCTTGGATGTACATAGGCAACTGAGATTCTACCTAGACAGGACCAAGCCTATCCATAAGTCTGAACAGCTTTTCATCTCCTTTTCTGGGCCTAGAATGGGAAATTCTGTTTCCAAGGTTACATTATCAAAATGGCTAAGGGACTGCATATGTTTTATCTATTCCCTCATAAAAGAACCTATGCCAAAGGTTAAAGCTCACTCCAACAGATCTATAGCAACATCTGTAGCTTTCCATTCCAGGGCTTCCATGGATGCATTTGCGCAGCAGCCACTTGGGCTAAACCTCATACCTTTGTCTATCATTACAAATTGGACTTGGTCTTCAGAGGGAGAGCTGCCTTCGGCTCAGTGGTACTCAGGTATGTTCTTCCATAAGGGCTGCCCATGGGCTTTCAAGGTAGCTTGGAATTCTGTCCCGTCAGTGATGAATGGAAAGACGATTAACATCATCAGATAAAGAAGTTATGTCTTACCATAGTGTTCCATCTGTGTTGTTGCTCTTCTTTCATTCATCACATCCCACCCTCCTTCCCCCACCAAAGGCTTCTGGGGGATGCTTTGGGTCCAAGTGGTGTCCTAGGGTATTTGCGCAGAAGTGGCCTTGGCTTTACTTCTCTATCTCTAGCAAACCCGATCTGAGGTAACAGGGAGAAGGGCATTCTGGGTAGAAGCATAGCCCAAGAGTTTTTTGGTTGGCACGAGCTTGGTAAATGGCCGACTACCCATCAATGATGAATGAAAGAAGATCAACAACACAGATGGAATGTTATGGTAAGACGTAACTTCTTTTTTTGCATGCACTTCCCCAGGCACCTACAGCAGCTGGAGACACCTCAGAGTTTTCTCAATATGAAAATTGAGGGACTCCAAACCATGACTTATGAAAGCCCTGTTACTTTACTCTGTATCTTATAGGCTACTGAGAGGTGACTTGTGTCTAGCCTACAGGGCAATCTCCAACTCTGCCCTAATGGAAATGCTGCACATCCACAAGTCAAATGGCCGAAGAGTCACTCTCTCTAGGGATCTCTACCTAGCTTGTAACATTAACAGATCATATTGGAGAGACAGATATGTCTCCCAGAGACTGACACTTCTCTGAAATAGACTCCCTAGTCACGTAAAACAGAGTTCCTCACTGACCCTGTTCAAACACAACCTAAATAATTGGATGGGAGACTACAGATTTGTCCCTGGGGTGGCACCCATGTCCCTCATGGTGTTGATCACAGACCCACTCTGTTTATAAATTCATTATGCAAGCTACCCAAAAAAGAACAAATGAGGATGCTTGGGAGTTAACATGGCTAGGTTTGTAAAGGCTCTAGGGCCAGCTAGCCTAGCAACCTCATAAGAACCTGTGTTGGGCTCACTTTGAATAGAATGGCTGTATGTTTTCCAGGACAGGGGTGGAGGGGGATTTCAAGGGGGAGATTGGAAGAATAGATTTGGGGGTGGCAAGGTTACTGACTTTAAATGGTGACCATCTTAACGCAAGGGAGAAGGTCATGCAGAAGGTAGACTGGAACAGTTATTGTTTTGCCGAGGTGATGCTCAAAAAAGTGAAGATGGGTATACATATTAGGAAGGGGATTGAGGCTGTAGCATAAGACTGTGAAAAGGAAGGCAAGCAGAGGAGCTAATGATATTGTTGCAGTTGAGGACCGTGATGTGAGTAAATGAGATAGTGAAAAACAAATTAAGATGGAGAATAGTGGAGTGCAAAGCTGGAGAGGTAGGTTGCAGTCCTGGTGTCATTCTTTGATTCAGATGAAGATGGTACCTTTCATGAGTTCTTTCTACAGGTGGATAAAATTAGGAGGAATTATGTTAAAGAGGTGGTGATAGTGAAGACTAAGATGTGGTCTTCAGTGCAATGAATGAAGGCAGTTTTTTGACAAACTAGAGAGAACTGGCTTGCTCAGAGGGTGCTGAAGAGAGGTGTAGAGAAACAGGTGCAATTGAATATATGAACATCACCTTCAGCTTCATATTTATTAAAGTGCTTTAAAGCAGGCAGTGTACAAAGCATGTATTCACTACAAATTGTGTACACATACCAGTACAACTAAAATGGTATGAAAAAAGATATGTAGCAAAATCCCATTCAAATAATTAACATTACGCTATGTTAAAACGATTGAGAAAACATCTAGTTTGGAATGCATGGTTAGTTAAATGAGATTTTAGTGTGCGCTTACAGATACCTAATATTGGAGATTTCCTCAGCCAACCAGGTGGCAGATTCCAGAAGTAAGGTCCCTGATACACAAAAGCCTGAATTCCAGAGGACTAAGTGAAGAGATTGAGTGTGATTATTCCAGATCAAGAGATTCTGCATTTAGGGAGACCCAGAGCATGAATGGGTAGATAGCTATATATGCAGCCAGTATAGTACATACAGAAATGGTATAATGTGGCAGACTTGTTAACCTCACAGTAATAGCCAGACTGCAAGTAGTCAGGCTCCATATGTAAAGAAAACCTGTAAAAGTACTTCAAGGAGGAGGAGGTAAGGACAAAGTACTACACTATGGAGATCTGCATAGGAATTTAATAGGGGCAGTATTCCTAAAAGAGAAACAAGAGGGTATGACATCAGAATCGATTTACCATCACCTATTACCCCCAAAATCACACACCTTTGATTCAGATTGTAGTCTTTTCCCACAATAGATATCGGGATATCAAAACTGATATTACTATATCTCTGAATGTCATGTATTACCATTGCCTTGGAGGTGGTGAGCTTGAGCTAGTTATTAAGCTTGCAAAGAAGCATTCCAAGTCTTTACCCAAGTGTTATGATCCGACAAAGGCTCCTGATGGAGTGAAGTAGGCACCTGTTTTATCAGCATAGCAATGGTTACTGTATCCTTTTTAATTTGATAATATCTTCCAGAGGTAGTATTTGTATAGTGAATAGTCAGTGGCTGAGTATGGAGCAGTACAGAACACCACAGTCCAGAAAGTTGATAATTGAGGAATTAATTCCTGAAACCATTCTTGTCCTCATCTGGAGAATTAAAAGGCAAACCAATCTAGTGATACACCAGTGGTGCTGCAGGAATGCTTTAGTCAGTCAAGTAAGGTGTGGAATGATTCTCCATATCATATGCTGAGAAAATATCTAGTAGTATCAGAACAGAATAGTGACTTTGACTCCTTGCCATAAGGTGATCATTAACGGTACTGATGAGACCCTCTGAGTACTGTGTCTGGCACAAAAAACTTGGACTGGAAATGACCTTTGTGATGTTTATCATATTGATCACTGCTGCAGTAGCCTTAGCTGTATGGTTTGTATACTGCCAAGCAAATGACAGCCAGTCAGCTTCTAAAGCTTCAGGGCACCTTATATTCACCTAAACTGCCAGGCAGCTCAAGCTGAGCAGAATAAAAGCCAAGTCGGGCACCAAGCGCTTCAGAGCTTTACTGCTGCTGAAGGGTATGCTCTTCTGAGGCTTTCAAGGATCAATGGTCAGCTGTGCTGTTCTTTTGCTGGGCATATACATTTCCCTTGGGGAAAACTTATATTTAATAATTTTGTTTATTTTTAATACTTTCCTCCATAGGAAAGTTATTTTAAAGCTAGGAGTTTGTTTTTTAACAGACTGTCACAAGACTGTACTATACTTATAAAAAGGAGTGGTCTTTTTTCCTGTCAGTTTAAAACTTGTTTTAAAGGTACTGAAAAACATTTTCTCTGTAAAAAAAATGTTTCATTTGTTTATTTTACTTTGTGTGGCTGGCAGAGTAAGTGCACTTTACTGTGTTTGCCAGTGGAAAAAAGTGACTTTTGACGACTTTTTATGTTTACCAACATTTGCTGCTTGTTTTCCCAAGGAAAGAGGCACTATTTTTGGCTTGACCATGAAACAATCTGTTGGTCCAACGATTGTGCCATTTTCCAGCCACAAAAAAACAAAAGTTGAGCAACAGCCTTTACCGTCACAACAAACAGCGGCACGTGGGTAAATCTGCTGTGGCCATTAGTTGTACCTCAAACGACTCATCTTTTATGCCAGATCTCTCTAGTGTAGGACCTACAGGCACTATGGGCTGGAGTTAGCCACATCCTCTGAGGCTGTTGCAGTCCCCTCAGTGAGCGAGGGAGAGTCACTCTTGTCAGTCTTGGGAGAGGGAACAGGAAAGGCTTCCTTTTTGTTTTTTCCAGAATGTTGTAGCCATCCCTGGGGAAGCTGCTGTTGCCATTAATAACCTGTTGACCCCACTTTCTTCCCCAAAAGAAACAGAAAACGATGCATCTGTACATCTTCAAATTTCCTTAGGCAGGAGTAATTTACTGGGTGTAGCTCAGGGTTTGAGTCAGGCTGTTGATCCTTCTTGTAAACTAGTTTCTCATAAAAGAAAGAGGGATACTTCTTTCCAGAAGAGATTCAAGATTCTCAATCTGGCAGGAGGATGAACGGACAGATGCATTTTTTTCCCACGGTATTTCTCATTCAGACATGGAGGAGAGTTCAGTTTCTGACTCTCCCTAATGGCGGGCGGGGGGGGGGGGGGGTCTCCTTTTCTGAGACTATTTCTAGAATGTGCCAGTGTTTTCACTGGGAGAACACTGAAGTTTCTCTATCCTTAAGAAAATACTATGAGTTTTTACCAAAGGAATTTCCAGAACCTGTACCCATTCTTCCAGTTCTGTCAGCTTTGGAGGATGTGTGTATGTTACTGCCTGCAATTTTCTTAACATTCAGCCATCTGCCCCTAAAATGGCAGTTCCTAGATATTTTTTAAGTTGTTAAACAGTCTTCCCAAATCTGATCCAGCAGGTATAGCTTTAATTAACCATTTTGCTGCTAAACACAGTTAATTCCAATCCTACTGTTTCTGATAAGGATGGGACGATTACTGATAAATATGGGGAAAAAAGTGTATGCTTCTGCAGCTTTGACTTTCAGAATTTTGAATTGTCAGGCTCTTATGTTTAGGTTTGTCCTGACTAATTGTGAACGTATGAGGATTTTTTTTCTCTGCAGTTCCTTCTTGTAAAGAAAAATCTGCTTTAAGTAGCTTAATTTATCTTATTGTTCAGTTCACTACTCGTAAAACAGTGTGTGTATGACTCTATAGATATTTCTTTGAGGGCTATGGCCACTGATACTGTTTTGAGGAGGTTTGCCTGGATGCATTCTCAGAATCTCCAAGATAATGTTAAAAATGAGATTTTAAATTCTGCTTTGGATAGATATTTAGTCTTTGGGCCCCTCTGCTGCAGTGGTGATCAAAAAGTGTGGTTAAATGGGTAAGTTGATACAGGGAATCTCTCAAGATTTTTCAGTCCCCCTTTTCCAAATGTTCCAATAATTCTCTAACTTCCGTCATCCATTTTTGGTAAAAAATAAATAAACAAAATAAACAGTCTCAACAAAATGCAAGTAAACAGACATTTAAGAAGAAATGGTAAGGGGGTTCCAAGAATAATTCTGGAAACTCCCAAAACCAAGGACAGTCCATTAAGTCAGAATGACTTATTAAAAATACTTTGTCCCCCCTCTCACCCTGGCAATCCCTTTTTTTCTTCCGGAAAGTCTGAATCTCCACTTTCATCTTTGGCAACAGATTGTTTCAGACAAGTGGGTTCTGAAGATCATTCATCAAGGTTACAGATGGCAATCGAAGGAAATTCCTTCTCTCCAGGGGTAATTCTTCATCTTCCAGATATGACTGTTTTGTTTCCACATGTCCATCACGTGCTGTCCCAGGCAGTGATAAAACTAGTGTCCTTTTCCTAGGTGGGAAAGGGGTTTTATTCAAGGATGATTTTAATGCCAAAGAAAGGATATGCCTGGAGACACTTTCTTGATCTTTCTGTTCTAAACCTGTCTGTGATTAAAGCCCAAATTCAAGATGATGTCACTTCACAACCTGTTTCCTTTTCTTCTTTGTACAAGTTTCTGGAAACATTAGAGTTAAAAGATGCTTATCATATTCCTCCCATTCATCCTGACGGACTTCAGGCATTTCTTAAGGTTTTGTGTGTCTGCATCACATTATCAATTCTTTGTCTTCCCCTTTGGATTGTCCACTGTACTAACAGTGTTCATAAAGTGTCTAGCTCCAGTTGTAGTTCATTGCATGCTACAGGATATCCACATTTTCCCACATTTATAATGACTTGCTTATCTTTGCAGAGTCTTTTTCAAAGTGTCAGAAATCTTTCTCTTGGGTGAAAAATCTCTTACTACAAGCTAGGATTCCAAGAGAAGATTCGAAAGTCTTTCTTAGGCTTCTCACAGGATTGTGATTCTGGGATGTCAAATAAACACCACAGTCCAAAGAGCTTTTCTTCTACAGGAAAAATAGATCTATATCTAGATCTGTTTCTAGAGTTTTAAATTCAGACTTCGGTCACTGAGAAGGATACCTCAGGATTTTGGGTCTCAAGGCTTCTATGATTCTCATGAACCCCTGGCAAGACATCACATGAGAAGGAGACATTGATATTTCAAGTCTCTTTGGTTCTGGCACAAACACACCTTGTCTTTTCACATGTCAGTGATGGGGTTTGTCAGAAGGGATATCACTTGGTGGAGACAACAGGTAGCAGGAAATCCAGGTCTTACCTTCTCTCAGCCTGTTCCAAAGCAGTCATTCACCACAAACGCCTAGAGCTTACATTGTGGAGCAGTTTCATGAGGGATAAAAGTACATGGTGTGTGGGACACCAAGAACAGAAGCAAGCACATAAATATAAAAGAGATGCTTACCTTGATCAAGACACTCGACTCTCTGAATCATGTTTGGACCCAGGGACCTCTTCAAATGGTTACAGATAATACCACAGTCACATGGTACAGCAACAAGCAAGGGGGACCAGGTTGTTACCCCCTTTGCAGACTAGCCATGTTGGCTTGGGATATAGCCTCACAGCACACACTCACTGTACAGGCATCCTACATTCCATCAAAGCAAACTGTGTGGCAGAAAAGCTGAGCAAGACAAGGGAAGACCTTCACAAATGGAAACTAGTTCAGGGGGTCTTTCAGGATTTGATCCATTTTTGGTGAATTCCTCAAGTAAACCTTTTTGTCTCTTTTTTGAACAATCAATTTGCAAGATTCTTCTTCAGGTCTCCAAGCGAAAAGGCATGGAAGACAAATGCTTTTTCTTTTCCTTTTTCCTTGGATACAAGAATGCTCCTGTATGCTTTTTTATCCTTTCCAGTAATATCCAGGGTGCTTCTGAAGATTCAGAAGGAGTTCCAGAATCCCTCAAGATCATTTTGGTGACTCCCTTCTTGCCCATGCAACCATGGTTTTCCTTTGTTTTGGAAAGGACAGGGGCAATTACCACAAGCTTCCTCAAAGACTTGATCTATTTACACAACAACAGGGAAGTCTGATGCACCCTGACACCAGTCAACTTCAGCTGACTGCCTGGATGATAGTGTCTTAATTAATTTTAGACATGTTTACTGAGATAGTGCAGCAGGTGCTAATGGAGGCAGGAAAGCCTGCATGTAGAGAATTATATATTAGCAAAAGGAAGAGGTTTTCTAGTTGGTGCCATCAACTTAACCAGCACCCATTCTAGGGTGGCAGTTCTCTGTTTTTTTACAACATTTGTGTCAGCTACTTTCCTGTGAACTTTCTTACTCCTCTGTCAAGGTTCATTTATCAGCCATTTCAACAAGTCTGCCCATGGATCTTCTTTTCTCAATGCATTGTCACATCATAATGTTTTTGAAAGGGGTTTTGCATAAGATGCTGCCAAGAAAACTGGTGACCCCCTCCTTGGGATTTAAATTTTTTGTTAGAGAAGCTAACACTTGTTCCATTTGAACCAGCTAACCTGGCTAACTTGAGGTTCTTAATATGGAAAACAGTTTTAGCGATTGCTCTGACCTCTGTAAGAAGCATATCCAAGTTACAAGCTCTTAAGAGTTAACCCTAGTTCATCTTCCACAGGGACAGGGTTTCTTTGAGAACTAATCCTTTTATGTCTGTAGTGGTATCTGAGATTACTTTGACAAACTATCCATCACTCCATTTTCTTTCCTGAACCCAAAAATGAGGGAGAAAGGATTCTTCATACCTTGGATTACCAGAGACAGACAAACTCAAGTACTGTCTTGAGAGAAATAAATATTTCAGATCTTCGGATCAATTGTTCATTTCTTGTGAAGATAAGAAGAAGGGACAACCTGTGTAAAAATAGAGCATTTCCAAATGGTTGTCTAAGGCTAGTACCTTTTATTATACCCACAACAACAAAACTATTCTAGGCAGGGTCAAGGCCCACTCTGCCAAGGCCTTGGCTTTATCTGTTGCTTTTTGGAAAGGGTTGCATTCTAAAAGTAGTCTAAAAGTTCCAACTTGATCCTCTGTATTTACTTTTACAAAGCACTGTAAGTTTGATTTCTTCTCTTGGTTTGTATCAGGCTTTGCAAGGGCCGTTCTCCAGGAGTCCTGGACTCTCCTCCTACCACCTTCTAATGTTGTAAGCTAAGGTAATTACCCATATAGCTAAGGCTACTGCAGCAGTGATCAGTATGGTGAGCACAGCTGTGTATATGTGAACTTACCATAACAATTGATGTTGGAATGATCACTTTTGCCATTGCCAGTCCCTCCCTCTTCCCCCCTTGATTTTTGGTGTGTTGTTTATGCCTAGCTAAGGAGCAGCACAACTGACTGTCGATTCTCGAAAGCATCAGAGGAGCATACTCTTCAGTGCCAGGAAAGCTCTGAAGGGCTTGATGGCCAAACTTGTCTTTAAGTCATCTCAGCTCAAGTTGCCTGACATTCAGGCGCGTGAAAGGTGCCCTGAAATTTTGTAAATAGGATGGCTGTTACATCTTTAGCAGGATATCGCCCATATAGCTAAGGATACTGCAGCGTTGTCAACTGAACATGTACTGTTATGGGAAATTAACTTACATAACTCAGTTTTACCTTTCTAGTGCAACTCCAGTTGTAGGCTCAGTCCTTTCTGAAGAAAATTTCCTACCAGTGGAAGGTTTGATTTGGGATGGTGGTTACCCAGTTCTTTAGCAAGTAGTCCTGCCTTTTGAGGACAGGAGTAACCAAGATTTCCTTTAGTTGAAATGGAGACAGTTTCATCCTCAAGGGAGGCCAGAATGATCTGGTAATGAACCTGGTCCAGTGCCTGCAACCAAGCCAGAATAAACCTAGTGGGGCAAGGATACAGCACGCAAGGAGTAATATGCATACTGGAAAACTCAAAATAAAATCATCATAATCCTAAATACAAAATACTCAGTAACCAAGGAGGTGGACTCTGTTCTCTGCGGACAGTAGTTAAGCCATGACCAGCAATTTGTTGGACTCCTGGTCTGATGGACAGGATTGGAAGGAGGCTAGTGAAGAAAAGAAGCAGCATCTTTTATAAACTGGAAACAGTCAAGCAGAGCAGACTGGATTAGTTATGTGTTGATAGGTGTACCAGTTGTTGGTCATAGTGGAGATAAGGGACAGGTGTATTTTACATCATGCACTTGCTAGCTTGAGTAGTGTGGAGGAATGACACTTTAGACGCTGTCTGAGGAGGAACTCATGGATGTGTAAAATATTCACAGTGTAGTGGATACTTAGTAGAAAGTGTAAAATACATTAGGAGTTCAGAGTGTGATTGTCTGAAGATGACTTAGACATGGAAACTAAAGAAGAAAACAGGGCAGTGGCATTAGCAAATACAAGGACAAGTTGTTATGGAGAAGATGAGTGCCCCACAGAAGTTGGTTGGAAAAAGGAAAAAGAAGATAGCAAGGTGAATTGCAGGAGTAATGTATAGAAGCACTGAATAAATGTCTAGTAAGGTGGAGGCCAAGGTTAAGAGGAAGAATCTACTGTGGTGGGCAAAGGGAGAGTACAGTGGTAAACTCTTATTTTGCAGTTTGAAAGCTGGAACAAAAAAGAGCCGCATTTTGGTAGTAAAGAATGAGAGTTATATTGCAGTCTGTTGGGTACAAGAGTCTGACGAAATTTTTAGATGGCTCTGTCGTTTGTTGTATAAATCATGAACAGGGAAAAGCATTATAGCGTCAAAGGGAGTTAGTATGAGTTCATAGTGCAAGGCCTGGAAGAGCCCCATGAAGGAGGACAAGCAAAGGAATGAGCTTGACAAAAAAGTTAGATGAATGACCATGGTACCTGATAGGGAAGAGAAGACATTAGCGGTAGATTGTTTTCTGTTCCCAGTCAACTTTGAGATTTATTGGGGGCACGGAATTTTGGAGTGGTGCCCATATATTTGAAAAGCATAGCTGTTACTGTACTTGTAAATACAGCAAAGATTTTGAGGATTTAGAGAACTATAGACCCATTTTATTTGTTAATACTAATGCAGGAAAAAAAATTGCAAGGGTACTAGTAACAAGAACAGAGAAGGTGTTTCCTCTGTAGGAAGATGGAACTTAGGTTGCTTTGGCCTAAGGTAGATCATTCAAGTCATCATTATAGAGTACTAGTTAGTTTTGTTGATTCACTAGAGAGGGAGAGAGTGCGCAGGCCCAAGTGAGTTGTTGGTGGTGTTGGATCTTAAGAAGGTTTTTGACTCAGTGGAATGAGAATTTAAATTTGAGCTGTTAAAAGGGGGCAGTTTGGGAGGAGGATTTATCAGGAATTTGTCAAATCAGCAAATCTAATATTACCGGCAGTGGAGTTTGCCCTTTTCTCCAGTGACGTGTGACCTTAGAGTTGACATATAGGGGGTTGGGGAGGGTTCAGTGACCTGCAGTAAAATTATTTCTTATGTTTGCTGAAGGTAGGTTCAGGAAGAAGTTTTTGAACTTACCATTGCTGAAACTACCTTCTGTGCGACAACATTATTCCAACTTATCAAGGCATTGAAGGCAATATATGACAGGGAGAGCTGACTAGACCTGTGGTGCAAATAGCCCTGATTTGATTAGCAGCTCACGGACTTAATTGAATTGGTAGGGGATGATGATTATGCTTATTTTTTGAGAGGGGGTGGTGATGGTGGGCAGAACAGAATGCTTATTGCTGCAGTTCCTCTTTAGAGGGTTTGCATTATATATATCATAGAGGTTGGCTTTTGGCCCACAAAGGCATTGTCTGGTGGTTCCCTAAGTAGTGAGTGCAGTGGGGTATGCAGTTCATAGGTTCATAGGTTCATACTAGGCTATCTGCCCGAGGGCATTTACAAGCCTAGCCCATAGTTTTGTGGCTTACGCCACCCCTTTAGTATGGGGAACTATACCCATTATTTTGCTGTGCCTCTGTTGAGCAGTGACACTGAGGTAATCCCTGGGGTATATCTACGATCTCCCATCCATTGGTCAAGATTTCTCTTGAACAAGGCCAGCGAGGTGCTCTGCCTCACATATACCGGGATTTTGTTCCACAGCATAGGGAGTCTTTGGGTGATGAATCTATCCCTCCAGCACGTCCTATTAATAGCCGTGTCGAGGTTTAAGTCTCCCGCCCTTGTGGCTCTGACGGATCTAGATTTTTTGAGGTGAAGCATATTCATCAAATCTGGGTTTGACATGGCCTTGTATGTTAGGTATGTTAGGCCCCAGTTGTAGGGGCAAGGCATTCTGAGTCCCCAGAGCATTGAAGGGTACCTTTTCCCCCTGACCATGAGATAGGGTTAGGCCTTTTAGATGTCCTCATAGCTAAATGCCATTGAGGGCACAGTCAGTCTTATTGCTAGTGAGGAAGGCTGATGATGAAGGATGGGGGCTTCTCTTCGTTAGTGGTCTTAGTGTACACCCCACCCCCCAAAACCACCACCACCCCCATCTTGTGGGATTAGGCAAGCATATGATGAAGTTAAGGTTAAGGTTACTAGGAAAATGCTAATTGGAGTATGAGGATGAATTCACCAACATGCAGATTTGTGTTATTTAAAACGAGTCCCATTGTTGATGTACTTGGGGAAGTGCATATCTTTAATTCTATGAGAGAGACTGTTAAAAGAGTGGCAGCATGTGTGTGTGTGGAAGGTAAGGGAATTAGAGTTGGATATAGAAGGTTTAAAGGCAAGGGATGACAGAGTGGAAGGGATATTCCGAGTCTGCAAAAGAAAGTGGGGGAAGTAAACATGGAACACATGAAAGCGTGGGAATTAAGGTTATGAGCTGTTAAAAAAGCTGCCAAGGATTGATTCCTTCATCCACTTACCTGAACAAGTCACTTAGTACTCTGGGGAAGTCTCCTTGACCGCACACCTAGTAACTACCTATGAACCTACCAAAAGGAGATTGAAAAGGAGAGATCAGTTGGCTTCTGAGGGAATAAGAAAGAGATGGCTATTAAGGAAATGGACTTTCCTGCAAGGTACTGACGAGGATACTTGGTATGTTTAGAGAAAATGAGGAAACTGAGCCTAAACCTGGGTGTAAAGGAAAGGTTCAGAGAAAGAAGAAAGAGGCAGTAAGTATGTTGGCATTCTTAATTAGGAAAGGGGAAGGTAAGCTAAAGCTCATAGATATATTTAACATTTGGGGGAAAGAATAACATAAAATAGCTTGTCTTTCAATGAGGTGAGATGGCATTTGGGCCTGGAAAAGTAAGGGTAATTGCATTATGAATGAATTAATAGACTTTAGAAAAGTGTTGATAGAATGTGAATAAAGGAAAAGATAATAAAAATAAAATGCAGATCTGGAGAGCTCATAAAAGCATTTTTTAGGTTTAAAATGTGGAAAATAGAAGGAGAAGCTCAGAAGTATTAAGAAACTTAGATAAAATGATGATAGGAAGTGAGAGAATGACAGTCTGCTTGTGAAGGGGACTCTAGGAATTGCCCACTGAATGATCAGGACATGCATGTTTTGTACTAGTGATATATGGCAACCTTTGTTTTTCACTAGTATAATAAAATAGAAGTTTGCAGTTGCTGGGGTTGTGAGGAAGATGGCTTATATTAATTCAGTTTAATACGTGCTGGGAGTGTAGCAGGGTAATATATTTTGCAGAGAGTTAGGAGAGAAATTAAATGTAGTTAAAAATTAGGTGTTGGTAATAAGTTTATAAATCGTATGCACCATAATTTTATGCTAAAACATTTAGTATAGAAAAAGCCCAACAAGTGAGTGTTCACTCCAGTTAGTGTAGACATTATGTGACCATGTTCTTTTCCTGACTTTGTGCTTGTGAGTAATTAATGGTATAGTACATACTTGTGTTTACTGTACTTGTGACATAATGTGTTCTGTTTCATTGTCAGCAGAGGTCAATTTCAGTGGTGTGACAGAAGATAAACCCAAGGAGTTGCATCATGTTTTTCTTGGCGGACTGCCTGTGGGAGTATCTGAAGTAGGTTCAAATGTGTTTGTTATATTTCTTCAGCTTTTATCACGTGACCATTGTACAGTGTCTTACATGTTTGCAAACACTGGTGTTTTCCAGGAAGATTTAAGATTTCACTTTAAAAAATTCCCATTTTCCGAATTATACATCAGTGATGGATCACTCAAAACCAGGTAAGATATGTTTTCATTTTTGTTTTGTTTTTCTAACTCTGTTAAGATTAGATTAGCTTTTTTCTTGGCACTCTTTAGAGAAGATGTTTGGTACTGAAAACAGTTATTAATTTAATTTGCAAAAGCATGTCTCTTTCTTGAGGTATCATACAGTAGAAAATGATGCATTTAGCAAAGTAATATTGTATTAGTTATTTTTTTAAGAATGTCATCAGCCTATCCCAGGTGTGCAAAACAATTGATGTATATATCAGTATTTGTACGTAATTTGTTCCAAGCTATCGTAATCAGTAGGTTTTGCAGTTAGAATCAGCAGATTGTTGGCTCCACACACTTCAGTCATTTTACTATGGAGGTCCTCTCTCTTGAAAGTCTGAGTTGACAATGCATACTACTCAAGTAATACTTATGTCTCTCAAGCTCCATCCCCACCTCTTTTCGTACTGAAGCTTTTGCTATCTTTCATAAAATGCTTATTTATTCAACACATTTGTTTTTTTTTTCCACAGTAACAGATGTCAGTGTGTCAGCCTGTTATTTTTAACCAGGCACATACCTTAGTCTAAGGTCCTTTTTTTTTTGATTGAAAGGAAATGTTCTTTTTAAGGCTGAATAAAATCAAAAGTGTCAGTCTCTAGTGTCAGAGAAAATCCAGATTAGTAACCAAACAGTCCGTTGAGAAACCACTGGAGCCACACATTTTTAGCACTTTCATCGTTTATTGTCAAACTTCAACAGCATAAACAGCCATTAAAAACACAAATGTTTTTATAGCCCTGTTTACAGTCACTTGAACGCATGTAAAACAGTAGGCAATTTTGTTTAGCAGCTCTTTTTTTTAAATACATTTAATATTCAGGCTGTCATCTAACCATGGGCTTATATTTGCTCCTAACCTAAGTTGCCAACATGGTTGTTTTATTTCAAGTAAGTTGTTAGTCTTTTTTAAAAAAAGTAAATTTCTACACAGTCACGCATAAAAAATGAACACTATACAATTCATGCATGTTGCAGAGTGTTTATTCAAAGCATTCTTTTCATCTTTCTTTTTGATATCAGGTATATGTAGGTATACTGGCTGCTTTCCCTACATAGAAGGAATCACACTTCTAAAGGTAGCAATGTGCACAATACCTGTAGGGATACGGTTAAAATATTGCCCAGTACCTATGGATCTGTCAGTGATTTATAGTCACATAGGGGACTGTCCATTATGTACTTGCACAACTTACAAAACCTGCCTGTTCCCAGTCATTTACTATTCTGGGGAGCATCCCTGTGTTCTTTTTAAAGTAACATCTTAATCTTACTTTTTTCCTAAAAGTGCAATTTAGGCTATTCCTTGCATTTTTAAGCAACTCAGTATTGCCCCCCAAAATTTTCCAGTTGTTACTCAGCATGTTTTTGATACTGGAACTATCAAAGGCAAAGTCCATACAAAAGCTATTCATGAAGTTATTATAGCCGACTTGTTTAGATTGTTGTGTGGTGGTCTTACTTAAAATGGGTTCAAATACAGCCGATCTGCCATCTTTGACTTCTTTAAAAATGTGGTCTGTCAACTTTTCATCATATTCTGTGTCTAAAAGCAAGAGTTTTAATGTTTCCAGCTGTACATAAAATACTTCCTCTTCAGAAGGGAGTCAGAAAAGATGATTTTTTTATGATCTGTTTTAAATACATGTGGTGATAACTCTCTTCATGTAAATAGGTGCTAGAAAATGTTGGTTTTCTCTAAATTCTAGATACCAGTTTTCCTACAACTCTGTTTAACGCAACTGTTCTATTCAGAAAGTTAATACTCATTTGACCATTCCCTGAAAACTTTAAGTAGCTGGTAAAATTATTTAAATCAGTTATAAACTGTTTAAGGATATTTGTGTTGCCTTGCCAAATGAAAACAGGTCATGAGTGTATGTTGAATACACTCTGATGAAATTCCAATAAATACTATTGTAAATTGTTTTCCATTCCCAAGCATGCTAATGCTGCCCCCATTACCATTCCACAAATCCGATGGTAACATTTCTTGTTGAATCTAAAGAAATTATTCTTAAGTGTGGTATCACAATGCTGTCAAAATTCACTGAGTGGCAAATAATCCCTAACTGATGTCTAAAGTGACAAACCAGAGTTTTTTCTCAAAGTCTACATGTGTAAGGATTTCTGTTAAATACCATGAAGCCTTTAGACAGGAACAACTTAGCCTTGTGAGTTCTACCAGTATCCAATATGTGAGTGTGGCTGTAGGATCAGCTTTACTACTTTTGGCACTTACTATTGCAAAAAAAGGGGCTGTTGATGGATATATGAATTATTGGCATTCTAAAAAAGTTTGGTAAAACAGGATTTTTCACTGTCATAAAATCATGTTTACTGGTATGAAGTAGTTCAAACAGCTCACTGTCTGTTCATTTGTATGATGTATTGTTAACATCATACAGCAACACCTGCAAAAAGAAATAACCTTTAACACTCAATAGAATTTACATATTTGTGTGTGTGTCAATACTAAACCCCAGCCTTGTCAGCTTTCATTGTTCTGAGCTCTTCGTTAGTACATGGCTCCATCAGAGCAGTTTTCTCTTCATTTGTTAAGTTGCAGAATCTCCTCTGTGGAGGTTTAGAATTTCTCACATTTCCTTCTCACATGTTTTTTCAAGTGCAATAATTTGAACTAGTAACTCTTCTCCTGTAACATTGTTATGCTGCTCAAACCCAGTTTCATAACATTGTAAAAAGTTTGTATTATTTACTTGGCTTTGTTCTGCTATTGTATATCCCATTTTGGCAGTGGTGTTGGAATCCTGTGTTGTAAAAAAAATCAGCAGCATGTACAGCTTCAGCATAGGTTAATTTTTGAGCAGTCCCTTCATACCTTTGTTTGCAGTGTCTAAAGAAATTGCTGGGTTTATGTTTGTTTTTATGTGGTCACCTGTCATGGGTTTCAAATGAGCATTCTGATTGGTCCTTTTTGTCCCTTTTTTTTGATCCAAGCATTACATGTACAGTTTCATTTGTGTATTTACCCAAGTCACATTTAAACGCTTTCTTCATAGTAATTCTTCATCTAGTGTCTCTAAATTAATGAATATGTCACTGCATCTTGAACGATTCATGATCTGTTGGTTCATTTACATAACTCTCCAATCTGTTTAGTGTTATATCTAATGGAATATCCAAAAGCTGGCTTCTGACATGATCAGAAAGAAGTCAATTCATAATGTATGTCTGAATTTTTGGAAATGCCATTAGGAAACTTTTATGTTTTCAGTCATTTAGGGATTCTGTTCTCAAAGTATGATGTCTTTATTAGGACCTTTTGAACTTTTTGCTCTTTCAGTTTTCCCATTGAAACCGACTTAAGCAGTAATGTTGTAGAAATGTCCTTCACAATTGTTTTTTTAACTGGATCATTTCCATATTTATTTCTAGTTATATAACTGTAAACTGAGTTGTAAACAGACATATTTTAATGGATGTTAATTCTGAAGAAGTTACATTAAGTAGCAGTCCACTTCCTTTCACCTTTTTCTTTCAGTCTTTATTTTATTATTTCTGGGTACTGTGTATCCAGCTGTGAAGTTTTGAGATGATATAGTTGAAGCCTATTGGGGCATGTCATCCACAGACTATTGTTAAGCATCAAATACATCATGTCAAAAACAGAGGTAGATCCTTCTGTCCTGAAACCAGCATGCCATTCTTTCACCTTTGTAGCTTTGCTCCTGTTTTTGGAGGTTTTTCATCCAATTCCCTGTGAATCATGTTTTCTCCCTTTAACCTTTTTTTGTGATGAATCTTCACAGATGCTGATAAAAGATAGACCATAGTGTCTTATTTCAGGCTGTCATTTCTAGCCTTTATACACCTGCCTGTCTCATTGTCTTGCCCCCTCTCATCTTCCTGAAGCACTTTCTAATTCCTCTTTTTATCTGCATTCTACGTTGTCCTCTGAAAACACATTCCAGTATCACCCTCATGGTGTAGCAGTATCATTTTTTAAACTAGTCTTTAATATTGCTCTATGCTGTTGTCATTTGTGCTGCCTGAAACCCATTTTGCCTTTCTTGCAGAATTCATTATCCACTTACTTGTGTGGGAGCGTGATGTGTCCATGCCATATCCCTTCCTCTCTTCTGTTTTCTGGTGTGTTCATAGTACTGGAGTCTTTACCCACAGTTTAGCCCTACTATCCCTCCCACCATTTTATCAGCTGTCATTTCAAGACTCTGCTAGCTCTGTTTCCCTCCCTGTGTACTGCTGCCAGAACTGAGTACATGCATGGTTAGTTGAGCTAGTAGTAACACTAGAAGCCCATGTCAGTGTGCTGAGATAGATGCTGAGTTGTAAACATAGGCCAACTCTGTCACCCTGGAGAAGAGTAGGGTACGTCCGTGCTGCGCAAATAAGTCTTGGAGGAAGGCATGCAGATGAATTATGAGTACATGCATGAGCAATGGCCATATGGACATTGTGGCTGCATCAGAATATGGCACATGCACATAAGGATCCAGGCATTGGATGCATGATATGCATTATGTTCAGCTTGGCCCTGAGAAGTGTAAACTGACACCTGCAATTTTAAAAGTTGCTATATGTTTCAGAAGTAGGGAAAACAGCCAGATGAGTAGCAGACATCTGACTCAACTGTTTTAAAAATGTTTACAGTATTCCAGATTTGGTCTTATTAATCCACTGCATAATAGAAGAATATTTTCCCTGACTCTTGTGGTCATTTAGTTTAGCCATACATCCTAGCATCTTGTTTGACTTAGCTTCTGCCCTTTCACACCACTATTCAGTCTTCTTCTTAGGTCTGATTATAATCCTAGGTCTGTTTTCTACATTACTTCAACTGGGGCAGTAAACTAAGTGTGGATGTCTTCTCTTAATTTTTCTCACTGGAGTTATTTGCCTTGTACTCCCCCAATGAAGATGATTATCCAAGAAACTTTGGTATTTGAGCCAACTTCTTCCTTGCCTCAGCTACTTATGGGTGACTGTGCCATAGCCATCAGTTTTTGTTCTGGAGCCCTTGGTGTTTCGCCTCAGGATGCCACTATAGCCTGGGAGGCAGGCACATCCCTTGTCACTGTCCAGTTGCCTATTTTTTTGGGGTAAGGGAGAACTATCCTTATTGGCTTTGTACCAGAGGATGCACCTTTGTTTACCCCTCTAAGAAGCCTCTTCCCCAGGGGTAAGGACCACCTGTTTAATTGCTGCTTTTGGGGGGAGGGGGGTCTAGAAAAAGGAAGCTTGTATCTAGATGAAGATAGTTGAGAGCTTTTCAGAAACTGAATAATGATGTTCTCTCTCAGATCCCCCAAGAAGAGAAAGGTATACAGGGAGGCTTTGGTTTCCACTCCAGCTTCATCTTTGTCTTGGTCTTCAGTGGATGATTCCACTGTGACCATATTGGAGCCCTCGGATCGTCTTTTGGCTTCTCTTTACTCCAAGTGTTAAGCACATCCTCCAAGTACACTTTTATATCCACTTTGGAAAGGGGAGAACCACTCTTGCTGGAAGCTGTGGAGGGAGTGGACATTATTCCCTTACAGTGCCAGGTTGAGGAATCAGATTTTCCAGGAGATGATAGGATGTCTGAGCGCTCCTTTATGATAGATATTCCCAGGCAAAGAAAGCTCAAACTGAAGCACACTTCCTCTCCTGTTTCACCTTCAGTAAAAGGAGCGAAAAATAATTGGCTTGTATTTGCCAAAGACTTATTTAAAGCCTTTTAGTTATTATACTCCTAAACTTCACAACAAGCTGAAAGTAGTATCTGATATTGTTAATCCTCGTTCATTCCTTACGCATGGGTATCGGTTCCGAGCTCAGAACCGAGCCGGCCATTTTCCAAGCTCACGTCAGCTTCAAACTCTCGAGCTAAACTCTTACCCACAGTGCCCCTCTCCCTGTTACCTCAGATTATGTTTGCCGCGTTGCCATTCGGTCGTGTCAAGCTACTTCTCTTGGCTAAGTACATTCAATTGTTGTTTAATAGTTTTACAGATTACTTTTCTGTCAGGAAAGTTCAGATTTTATTGTCTCTTACCCTATCGCATCTAGCTTTCATAATTTCTTCAGTTTTTTCTGCTTCTTTCTTTACCACTTTTACCGCGAGGTATTCTCTCCTTACCATCGTTGGTAATCCTTTTCTCTTTTCTCTCATACCTTCGGGTACTCTCTTGTACCATTGCTGGTACCTTCTCTGTTAATTAATTTACTGTCATGGCAGATAAGAAAGGTAGTCTGGGGTTTAAGCGGTGTTCTGATTGTGGATACAAACTGCCTACTTTTGATGCACACTCTTTGTGTGTTTATTGTTTGGGAGCTTCCCATTTGTCTGTTGACCCACCCTGTACTATATGTGAGAACTTTTCTAATAGAACCTTGTTAGAAAGGAAAAACAAGCTGTTACTGAAGGGACTTCTAAAATCTCCCTTTTCAGAGGCTATTTCTGGGTCAGAGGCCTCAACCCCTCCTAGAGCCCATAAGAAAACTTTGGATGTTCCTACTAAGGCTAAATCTTTGCCTTCATCCCCGGCTGGGGACTCCCTCCAACCAAAACCTAAAAAGGCTAAAGTTTTGGCTCCGGAGCTGTCTGTCAGCCCCTGTGCTTTCGGTGCCTAGACCTTCGGCACCGAAGCCTTCGGCTCCATTAGTGATTCCGGCTCTTCCTTCTCCTGCAGCCTTCTATATATCGGCACCGAGGGGCTCCTCGGTTCATACCATTACCACTGTATTGGCACCGACCGTTCAGTCGGTGCAGACCTTGACCGTGTCGGCTCCGAGATCTTCATCGGAACTGATGCCTTTATTGTTGACTCCTGTCTTGTCGATTCCAGCTTCGGCACTGACAACCACTTCGGCACCGATCCCTGTGTTGGTGCAGACTATGACCTTGGCACCGATGACTTCTTCAGTGCAGACAACAGTAGTCCAGTCTCTCTCAGCACCGTTGTCCTCGGTGCGGTCAGATGAGATGGGCACCAAGTCTGCCTCTTCTGTGGATAGGCCTGTTTCTCCCTCACTCTCCGTGAGGTCCACTAGAAGCCTTTCCAAACATGATGTGTTGCGTCTTGTGGACCAGGTACTCTTGGCCAGAGGTATCCCACCCCTCAGGAACTGTCCTTCCTTGGGAGGTGATCACCCATCTCCAAAGACCCCTTCGTATTCTCCTCCATTGCCTTTGAAGTCCATGGATATAGCACAGTCTTCCCCTTCTGTGGTTCCCTTTATGGATCTCACTAAGGAACCGCAGTTGCCTTCGTGGCAGGAAAGTTTTGCTACAACCCAGGATGTCAGTTGTGACACACATAGTTTGCTGCTCCACAGCCATCTGGGGACTCCGGGTCGGCAGGCTGAGCCACTTAGGGGAGGGGTGATCCCTGTCCTAGACATGCACTCCTCTTCGGGTGGACCAGCCTTCCAACTGATGAAGAAGGCTTTTGCTGCTGCTGGTGATTCCGGACAGTCTATACCTCCGCCCTCCTCTGGTACACTGGTTTCACAAGTCGCACCTAGCAGACACCGGGTGCAGGGGCCACAGGACATATTCCCTCAGGAATCCCCTTTTCCGCTGTCTTCTCCAGCTTCTCCCGCTGAGGAGGTCCACCGGAAAAGTTCGTGCAAGAGGAAGCACATGGACTCCACAGAGGAGTCCTTCACCAAAGACACAGATTTCGATGAGGGGGAAGGATCTCCTCGGTCACCCTCTGAGAAATCCTGAAACAGAGAGGTGACTGGCAGTCCTCTAATCCGACCTCTGAGGAATCTGTGTTCCTGAAGGCCTTTCGCGCCCGGCTCCCTACCTCCTGGGTTACTCCACCTGCCGATGAACTTGTCCGGCTCATCGTGCAGCGTGTTTGGAAGGCTCCTGATACCGTTGAAGCTATTCCCCGGAGGCCAGATAAGAGCTTGTCCCCTCCTGCTTTGGATCCCCAGTGGTCCAAAGGTCTTCCTGTGGATGCTTTGGTGGTGGTGGCCGCAACAAAAAAGGATCTGGCAGAAGAAGAAAGCCAGACTGTCCATCCGCCTAACAAAGAGTCCCGGGCCCTGAACAGGATAGGGAAGTGCACCTTTGCTTCAGCGACCTTTGCTATCAGGTCCCTGAATTATATGGCACATTTTACCAGGCTTCAGAGGGATCTGGTTTCTGAGCTCTCTGAAACCTTGGCTGGTGCCATGTGTGATGAGGTCCGTGACAAAGTGGCCTTTCAGCTGGCCACCATTGAATCTGTATCTAACTTCTCTATGCGATTGATATCTCACGCATCAGAAGGAGCAGCTAGAGCAGCGTGTTCAGCTGCGGTCTTGAGACGACACCCCTGGATGCGCTTGTGCAACTTTGCGGAACTCTTTAAGTCTTCCTTTCTTAATGCCCCCATTGAGACCTCCTCGTTGTTTGGGCCCAAAGTTAAAAGCACACTGGCCAGATGTTAACAGGATGGTAAGACCCTTTCTGCCATAGGTGTCCGTTATTCTTCCCCTCAACGTGCTTTCTCCCAAAACCAGAAGAGTGGGAAGATATGGTTCAAGAAATCTCAGGGTCCTTTCTGTGACACACAGGCCGAGCTCTCCCCCAGAGGCAGAGGGGGAAACTCACAGGGAAAATGCTCCTTTCGGGGCAGAGAGGGTCCGCGTAACCAGGGTTCCAGGGATTCTTTCCCTGATCAATCCTACCAGTGCTCCTGAAGAGCGGCCCAACTCCTTTCCTCTGGAGGTGGTTGGGGGACATTTCTCCTTGTACCCTTCTGCCTGGCTAACCATCACCACTGATTCTTGGGTACAAAGGATTATAACCAGAGGTTATCATATCCCCTTCGATCTTTGTTCTGTCCCTTCAAAAAATCTTCCCGACGTTCCACCGAGTCAAAGGAAAGAAGCAGCACTAGAGATAGAAAAGCTGCTAAGAAAAAGAATCATCCAGATAGTCCTTCCAGACCAGCTAGGATCCGGATTCTACTCAAGACTATTTTTGATGCCAAAGAAAACAGGGGACTGGAGACCAATTTTGGATCTCAGTGTATTGAACAAGTTTGTGAGAGTACAAAAATTCAGGATGGTCACAATACAGTCTATCCTCCCGCTTTTGGAAAAAGACGATTGGATGTGCTCTATAGATCTTCAAGATGTGTACTACCACATAAAGGTGGACAGGCCATCAAGAAGATTTCTGTGCTTCCGTGCGGGAGCCATTCATTACCAGTTCAGAGTACTGCCCTTCAGACTCTCTACAGCCCCCAGAGTGTTCACAAAGTGCATGGCAGTTGTCACAGCTCACTTGCGACTTCATGGATTCCAGGTGTTTCCATACCTAGATGACTGGTTCATTTCTGCCCCCACCAGACATCTACTGGAAAAAGCCCTGGCATACTCTCTCCTTGCTGCTCAAAGGCTAGGCATAACCATAAACTGGCAAAAATCCAATCTCACCCCATCTCAGTCAACAGAATTCATAGGGGTTATCTTGGACACAAAGAATTGCAGAGCTGCTATTCCAGAGCACACAATTCTAAGGATAAAGCAACAACTAATTCCAATCCTTTCAAAGGAAAAATCCACGGCTCACTCGGTTCTACAGCTATTGGGTTCTATGGCAGCCTCCATCATCATTGTTCTCCTGGCCAGGTTTCACACGAGGCCTCTACAATGGCTACTGCTCACCCAATGGTATCCTTTTCAGCATCCTCTTCCAGCCATAATTCGAGTAACCCACAGGTGCAAACAGGATTTAAATTGGTGGATGACACACAATCTCTCACAATGGTCTCGCCCCTTCTCCCCCCAGCAACCCAAAGCCACGGTGACCACGGACGCCTCCCTGATGGGGTGGGGGGGACTATGTCAGGGACAGACAGTCCAAGGCACTTGGTCCGAACTGGAGGCCCATCTGCATATAAATGTTCTAGAGCTGAGAGCGGGGCTTCTGGCGTTGCAAGCATTCCATCCCCTGCTGCCGTCTGGGACAATTGCGATTCAGTCAGACAACATGGCGGTTGTCTGGTACATCAACAAGCAAGGTGGAACCAAATCTTACCCCCTTTGTCGAGAGGCCATGAGGATATGGCAATGGGCGATGGCTACCAACAGTTTTCTTCTAGCAATGCACATTCCCGGTATTTCCTCCGTGATAGCAGACAGACTCAGCAGGTGCATTTTTCAACCTCACGAGTGGTCCCTGAATCCCTTGATAGTGGTGGAGATTTTCCACTGCTGGGGCCGTCCTTGCTGCGACCTCTTTGCATCTCCGACCAACTACAAATGCAGCAACTACTTCGCCCTGATTCCCCCTCTGGGACAGTCACCCAGGGATGCTCTAGTCCACAATTGTCCCTCGGGTCTTCTTTACGCATTTCCACCCTTTCCCCTCATTCCCCAGTTTCTGAAGAAAGCTCGTCGATTGAAGAGCAAGGTGATCCTCATACACCATATTGGCCTCTACAGATTTGGTTCCCCTTCCTTTGGCCTCACCTACTAGATCGACCTTGGATTCTCCATCCAATCCCGGAATTGATCTCACATCCACACAACCTGATTCATCCCAACTTGAACAGCCTGAAGCTCACGGCTTGGCTACTCCAATTCCCTTGATTGCCGGGCAGAATGATCTTTCTTTACCAGTACGTGATATTCTCATTGCTTCTCATACGTCTTCCACTAGAATTACTTATCTGAGCAAGTGGAAAAGATTTACCTGTTGGCTGAAAGATAAACAAGTAGACCCCTTTTCAGCACCAGTGTCGATAATACTAGACTATTTGGCCGACCTGTTTCAATCAGGTCTGTCGGCCTCCACCATTAGAGTTCATTTGGCTGCAATTTCTAATTTTCATGAGGGTTTCCAAGATTCCTCTCTTATGTCCCATAAATTGTGCAAGACCTTCATAAAAGGCTTGAATCATCTGAAGCCACCTTTTAGAGAACCAATTCAACCATGGGATTTATCATTAGTTCTACAAGCTCTGACAGTGTCACCTTTCGAACCAGCCTCTTCTTGCGACCTCAAGTATTTGTCATGGAAAACCTTGTTTTGGTCGCCATTACTTCTGCCAGATGTATTTCTGAGCTTCAAGCTTTATGTATCAAGAGTCCATACTTGATTTTTCATAGAGATAGAGTGTCTCTAAGAACTAATCCGTCATTTTTGCCTAAAGTGATCTCTGAAATGTCCATTAATCAAGCCATTGAATTGCTAGTTTTCTTTCCCAATCATTCAAACAGAGGAGAGTATTGCCTACATACCCTAGATATACACAGGCAAATCCGTTTTTACTTAAACAGGACTAAACCTTTTCGTAAATCTGACCAGTTATTTTTGGCCTTTTCTGGACCTAGATTAGGATCTGCTGTTGCTAAGGTCACATTAGCTAGATGGTTGAAGGACTGTGTGACCTTCATTTATACACAATGTAATATCTCGTTGCCTACTACCATGAAATCTCAGTCAACAAGGTCGGTGGCAACTTCTGCTGCCTTCCATGCCAGAGCTTCTTTACATGACATCTGTGCAGCTGCAATTTGGGCTACGCCTCATACCTTCATCAATCATTACAAATTGGATTTTGCCTCCAGGGGAAGAGCATTTTTCGGTTCTATGGTGCTCAGGAATGTCCTTCCATGAGAGCCTCCCAGGAATAGAGGTAGCTGGGGACTCTGTCCCATGCGTAAGGAATGAACGAGGATTAACAATATCAGATAAAGAAGTTATGTCTTACCATAACGTTCCACCTGTATTGTTGATCCTCGTTCAGTCATTACGACCCTCCCTCCTTCCCCCTCCTGTGGTTTCTAGTGGATCTCACCATCTGGTTCTCTTAGGTTATTTGACCAGAGGTAGCCTCTACCTTCTTTGACTTGCAAACTCAATCTGAGGTAACAAGGAGAGGAGGATTGTGGGTAAGAGTTTAGCTCGAGAGTTTGAAGCTGACGCGAGCTTGGAAAATGGCCGGCTCGGTTCCGAGCACGGAACCGATACCCATGTGTAATGACTGAACGAGGATTAACAATACAGATGGAACGTTATGGTAAGACATAACTTCTTTTTCTGTTTCAAAGCCATGAGAGAACTTTTGATAGGTTTGCGAGGAAGTATATACCCCTTCCACCTTAGCCTTCAGAACAGTGAATTGTCAAGCTCACATGTCAAAGTTTCTTCTGGCTTCCTCTGACAAAATGTGAAAAAGTTAATTGATTATCTCTCTTTTTCTGACACTGATATCTTTGAATTCTTTCCTTACTTCTGTGTCTCGAGTTACTTGACAGTCTTAAATGTTCTTATGATACTGTCAGTGCTGTATTCCAGGGCAGCTGCCACTGGATCAGTAATGAGAAGATTTGCCTGGCTTCATTCTCAGAATTTACCAGAGGATGTGAAAGCTGAACTTCAAAATATTTCTCCGGATAAAGAAGTATTATTCAGGCTTTTCTCTGCTAAGGTCCTCAAAATACTTGATGAAAGAAGAAAGTTAATCCAAGCAGTCTGTCAGGTGTTTCAGTTTCCATCCCCAAATATGACAGAAACATTCCTTTCAGTCCATGATAATTTTGTAGGAAACAGTGCAAATAAAACCAGGCAAACAAGCTTTTAGAAAAGAAAGCCAGGGAGGTTCAAAAAAGCAAGGAGCTGCCTCCCAAGCCCAAGATCAATCTAAAAAAATGGGGAGTGACTATATTGCCCCCTTCAGTGCCCACCCACACACACTGTTAAAATGTATATTAATTTTAGTTTATTAATGAAGCTGTAATAGGATTGTTAAAAAAAAAAAGCAAATATAATTTGTATGCAGGTCTGTGAAAAATACAGCTTTATAAGCTACAGTATTACTGTTCTTTTTAAACTGCATTCTTTTAGTATGTAAAAAGAGAGAATAGAACGTGTTGCATGAAGTGAGGCATGTAGTTATTACAAAAAGGAATTTGTTAGCCTGACTCCTCCAGGTTAGGAGTGCGTTGTTGCTAGGGCAGGTTTGAAACATTCAAGGTCAGAAACAAGACCCCTTGGAAGCAGGTGAATCATATATAGGAAGGTGTTCAAGTGAAGTCTGCGGTGAAAATCACGAGGGATGAGGACATTTGCAAAGTTTTCTATATGGCACAGTCATTATAACGTAATGAAATTGCATGAGTAGTTTGATATGTATAAAATTAACAGTTTTTGTATGTAAAGTGCGAATGCTTCATCAAGGACTATGAAGACCGACTCCCAGCGTTTGACTGAGTGGTTGTAAGATATACAAGTAATAGTGGGAGGACCCCACAGTAAATGAGCCTAGTAAATGTATGTGCACATACAGTAAAGGACAAATTAACACAAGGAGGCGCCTTGTGTTGAGAGCGGTACCCTCAGGTTTGAAAGGTAAGAAGTATGAGAGATGTTTTTATTCTGTCAATGTATGAATGTATGAGAGAAAGAAAAGAAAAAGTTAAAAGCTAAAAATAAAGTTAAAACAAGTTCATGAGCCCACCGCATGATTGGGATGTAGACTGTAAAGTTAAAACAAGTTCATGATCCCACTGCATAATTGGGACGTAGACTGTAAAATTAAAATAAGTTCATGAGCCCACCGCATGATTGGGACGTAAACTATACAAGTTCATGAGCCCATAGCATGATTGGGATGTAGACTATATACTATTAAAACAAATTCATGAGCCTACCACATGATAGGACGTAGAGGTACGTGTTGTTAAAATAAATTCATGAGCCCAAAAGCACACTGGGACTTAACAGTGTGATTGTGTGAAAGTACCCTCAGAGGGTCCGAAAGAGTGGTTCATAGGTAGGTGCTAGGCTATCTGCCCTAGGGCATTTATAAGCCTAGCCAGAATGTGTTGGCTTTCACCTCCCTTTGAGACTAGATTCCTGAGCCTCTGTCCAGCAGGGCCATAGAAGTGATCCCAGATGTAAATTTACAATTTCCCATCCACTCATCAAGATTTCTCTTGAAGAGGGTCAGCGAGGGGCTCTGCCTAACATGGACTTGGATTCTATTCCAGAGCGAGGGAAGCCTCTGGGATATGAATCTATCCCTCCAGCATGTCCTATTTATTGCTGTGCTTAGGTTTAAATCCCTGGAGCGTGTAACTCTAATGGATTTGGTTTTCTTGAAGTGGAGCATGTCCATTAATTCCGGGTTAGACATGGCCTTGTACGTCAGGCAGAGATTGCCTCTGAGTAGGCGGTAAGCAACTGAGTAGAGCTGGAGTTTCTTTAGTCGAGATGTATAGGGCATCTGTTTGAGGCCCACGATCCTCTTGGTGAGGTATTTTTGAGATCTCTTCAGCTGTTGCAGGTGTCGGGTAATGTACATTCCAAATGGGGCATTGTACTCAATTATGGGCTTGATGAGTGATGAGTAGAGGGGCACAATGACCTCTCTTGATCTAGTAAAATGAAAAAAAGGCTTCCACCACAGCAAAAAGTTCACTAAGAAATTCTGTTAAAATGTTGGCTTTAATAAAATGAAGAAATAAAAAGCACAAATTGTGCTGTACAAGTTGCAAGTCAAAAAGGATAAGCGCTTTCAGTTAAAAAACCTTCTTCAGATCCTAGTGTGTAGGCCTGACTTACTGCTGTTAAATAAAGATCCTTAATTGCTCAACCAATCACATACAGCAATCAGATGCACACCTTCCTTAAGCCTCCATTTCATTTCTTAATTAGGCTTCTCTCTTTCAAAATAGGTTTAATAGGAACTACTCTGTTGAGCCCTGGAAATAAATTAGCTCTGAGGTTCATGATCCATTTGCTTTCTTCCTTTTCAGTTTTGTTGACAATGTCTCCTCCACGGAAGTTAGTAGTCACAGTTGAGATAACCATAAAGCTAAATGAATGCCCTGGATTTTCAGACACATGTCCATATAGGGCATTGGTTACCAGTTTATTCTTGATGTCTAACAGGTGGCGAAGTATCCGTTCCTTAAACTTTCTATTGGTCTTTCCTACATAATAGGCTTGGCACAAATTACAAGTGCCAATGTATATAACATTCTTGGTGTTGCAGTTAGCAAAACCAGAGTACTTATAGCATTTGTTAGTTACCGGATGAACAAAATTGTTGGAACATTTAATGTGGCTGCAAGCTTTGCAAAAGCCACATTTCCAAGTTCCTAACCTATTTCTTCCTTCTGTACTCTGCTTATTAGGTATTCCATCATAGTTGCACAATAAAGCCTTTAAGTTCTTCTTGTTTTATAACCAAATTTAGGTGTTTCCCCTACAATTCTCTTAATTTTACTGTCAGCAGTTAAGACTGGCCAAAATTTCTTGATGGTTTCACGAACATCAAAGGAGTCAATGCTGTAGGTCATCATGCATCTGACACTGTTGCTGTTCCCACCTTTCTTCACATCACTCTGCTTCTGTTTCGAGTAGTACGGTTGCCCTTTGTTGTATCGAATGGACATTGCTTTGCCTTTACTCATGACTAATTGTTTTTCATTGTAGCCTCTTGAAGCAAAATTCTGTAAGAGTTTGTCTTGTTCCTGCAGAAAATCATCATTGTCAGTACAGAGCTTGGATATCCTGGTCACTTGATTTTTAACAATATTCTGAAAAACATGTCTCGGATGCATGCTACTGTAGTATAGCATATGGTTCCTCCAGTTTGGTTTCCTGAATATAGTGGTGCCGATTCCTTTGCTTTTATTCATTGAAATTCTCACGTCTAAGAAATCAATCTCATTTGCTGATGTTTTCACTTCAAATCTTAGAAAGCTAGTCGTACTTGTTAAATAATTGACGAAATCATTTAGGCGTTGCATATTGCCCTTCCATAGGAATATAACATCATCCACAAACCTATTGTAGAAGATGATGCATTCCTTCCATTCATTTTTCGTATCCATTTCCCATTGCCTTTCCCATTCAGCTAGGACTATATTGGCATAGCTGTTTGCACAGGGGGTGCCCATGGCTACCCCCCATTTCTGCCAATAGTAGCTCTCACCATAGAGAAACACATTGCTCTCCAGGACCAATTCCTGGAAGCTGCATACTAGATTCACATCCATGTTTACTTCAAAATGAAAGGCAAAGTCCCTTATTGCTTCTATTCCTAGATCATTGGGTATGCAAGTGAATAAATTGTTGACGTCCATAGTCACCAAAATGATGTTGTCTATGGAACTTTCTTGTTCCATTCTTTCATACAGTCTCTCCAGCAGCTGGCCAGTGTCCCTCAATACAGTATGTGCGAAAGGCAACAACTTCTTGAGTTCAGTTTCCACATAGATTGAAATGGGCTCAGTGACCCATCCTCTCCCTGAAACTATCGGTCTCAGAGGGGGGTCAACACTGTTCTTATGAATCTTAGGCAACCCTTTGATAACAGGTATAGTTGGATATACCATTTCAAGAAAGTCATATAGATTTTTATCAATTGCTCTAGTTATTAGTTTGTCATACAGGACATTCTTTACTGAGGAAATCAATCTGTCTACTTGATACTTCTCGATTTTGTGGTATGTATCACTATGGCTTAACATATCCTGCATTTTCTGGGCATACTGTATTGAATTCATCACTATTAAGGCTCCTCCTTTGTCAGCTGGCCTGAAAATAACTTCTTTCATTGTTTGCAATTCTTTTAATGCCTGAAACTCATCCTGTGTTAAATTGTAGTAGTGTTTATTTTTTCCTTTTGACCTCTGTTCCAATACCTCATTCTCACATAACCGTAAGAACATCTCCACAGTGGGATGATTGCTGGGGACAAAGGAACTTGTTTTTTTCAACACAGATGATGTATAGTTTGTACCAGTATTTTCATTGTCAAAAAGACACTTCAACGTAACGTTCCTACCAAAGCACCTTAAGTCTGTCACTAACTCACTCAGGTCAGAGCGTATTGAGGGTATAAAGCTCAAGCCTCTTTGCAGAACACTCTTTTGGGTAGCTGTCAGCTCATAATCGGATATATTAATTACCAACAAAATCGATTCATCTAAGCTCATTGAGGTTCCTAAGTTACCTTTCTCTTTTCCTCTCTGCTTTCTGACCTGGATCTCCCGACATTTTTCTGTGTTAATAAAAAAGGGAGTTGCTGTAACAAAGGTGCATGGACAGATCCCTTCTTTGGTATCACTCTCGGAACTATTTCACTTGAAGGCTGAATGCTTCCTGCCGATGCAGTGTCTACATTTGCTGCATTATCATTTTCCGTTAGCGATGAAATTACCTCAAGCATGCCAGAGTCATTGTTAACTATACTACCATTAGTCCTCTTGTTAGGAGTATTGAGAGGCTAATTCAGGATGTTGCCCATTGGTGTGTATATTACTATGTACTTCAGCTTGTATATTCACACTAGAAACAGTCCTGCGTGTCACAGGTACATTTTCCATGTTGTCAGAGCGTTCTTTTCTATCTGGTGCTCTCTTATCCCTCGGCCACTCAAACAGGCGACCGTTAGTAAAATCAAAATAATCTCTCTTCAGTTTGTTAATTTTTATATTTTTCAATTTGTTCTCATAGGTTTCCAATTTATCTTGCAGGGTTTCTAGCTTAAACAAGCAGCTATCGGGTAATCTCATAGTTTCCATTTACTTTTGCTTACATTCAATAAGAGCAGAAACCTCATCTTCATGTGGCTTAAAGTAGTCTATTAGCAGCTGCATGTATCGGAAGCTTGTCTCTATGTTAATCTCCTGCCATTTGGCCAGGAGATCGGGGTAGGTGTTCCCATAGCTGGGCATACACCTAATTCTCAATCCCCTCGGTATCACATTGTGATGTAGACAAGCTTCCATGTGAAATCACTGCCATTGCAGCCTGTTGAGCTTATAGGCTGCATTCTCAACTTCTCTAAAGATGTTATCAAATTCTTCATTACAGTCTGTAATCAGTTCCTGATTCACACCAGTCTTTATGTTGATATCAAATAAATAAATTTTTCATTTCACTATTTTTGCCTATTAAGGCTTCCTCTGGAGGTGGTTTTTGGTTTGATTGTTTCTCTTGATCTAGATGTGAACCCTTTTGTGATTAGGTGAGCTATATAGAAGGTTTTTCTAACCACTTTGGCAATGTGATTGTCAATGGAGAGGTTACTATCTGCTTGGGTCCCCAGATCCCTAATTACTTCTTCCGTACTTAGTGGATTACCTCCTATGTGGTAGTTTGTGGGCACTTTGTTTTTCCCAAAGGGGATGACTATGCATGTTTTGGCATTTAGCTTGAGGCCATGGTTCTGACAACAGGTATCCGTCTCCGTAAGACCCATCTGGAGGATGCCTGTGTCAGCCGGAGAGTCGATTATGGCTCCCAGTTTGAAATCATCTGCGAACTTGGTCAGCCACAGTCCTCTCGTGCTTGCCTCTACCTCAGAGAAGTATATACCGAACAGTAGGGGTCCCAGGACTGAGCCCTGTGGGATGCCACTTGTAACCAGTTTAGAGTCGGACATGGCACCCACAACTCTAACCATGTGAGTTCTATCCCTGAGCCAGTTTAGTTCTGGACACAGTACCTATCCGCCCCATTATCCCGACTGCAATGCTGGAGCTGTAACTTTTGAGCTTCCACAGGTACAAAAGCAAGGGGGTGCTGTGTGAAAAGTCTGATCGAAACCTCTCCTCTGTTGCTGCACGCCAACAAACTTCCTACCTTTCCCTCCCTGTATGGTGTGTTGGATTACTGCCGTTATTTTTTGTCTTTGGAACTGCCAGGATCCAGGAGTTGTAAGGTAAGCCTAACATTTTTATTATTACTGATTTATAAAATAAGAAAAATGGGAGCAAAGATAAGCAGGCAAGATCAAATCCCTGAAAAGGGAACACCTGCATATTTTATGTATTTTAATTATGGGAAGGAAAGTTGTAAATATCTGCATGACTGGTTTCAGCTTACTAAGAATTGTGCTGGTGGGGTATTTCCATTAAATTAAACTTATGATAAGACTAAATTGCTGACATTAAAAGGTATTTTAAAAGAAAAAAAAGCAAAACAAGTGGGGAACAAATGACAGCATTTTATTCTTGGTACAGTGAAGCACTTAAAAGTGAAAAGGAGTCAGCATTAAGGGGGTTGCAGGATGTTAATAAGAAATTGTTGCAACAAGTAAAAGAGGTTAAAAAGGCAGTACAGACCAGTAAAAAGGGATCCCTTTATCCTGTCTTAGCAGGTTTGGAACAAACTGAGGATGGCCAAAAAGCAGAATCTTCTAAAGAAGACGATAATCCTCCAGTAGCTACTGCACCCCCACCCCCATATTAACCAGTACGGGTACCTCCTGTATAAGACTGTTGTTTCTCAGACCCCTATCTTTTGGTCTACTGTCTATTGGACACCTAGTTTGCGTGATACTAGTACATCTCAGACTGGTTCCCCTGTTCAGTCTTCACCTTTTGAACAGGCATCGGCAGTCGAGGGGGGTGGTTCTTCCTATCCTTCTCAGATATCTTCTACTTTCCCAACAGGAGCATTAGTATTTGGCACTCCTGTATCTCACCATACACGCTCACATGACAGGGTACAACAAGAGAGTACAGCCTCTGGAGGGGATCTTGTGGCACCTCTCAGGGAAATTTTGGGGGTTAACAATAGGGAACTTGTTCGTCGTTGCCCCCCCCCCCCCCTGCTGAGTTGCACATTATGTCGAAAATGTTCCAAATATTAGAGATGAGCCATTAAAATTCAAAGAAGAATTAAAAACTATAATAGAATGTTACAGTCCTACTTTGACAGATTTAAATCAACTGCTTAGGGTAGTTACTTCAGATGAAATAAGAAAGCAGTTACTGGAAAAGGCTGAAATAACAGATTTCACTCTCGTAGGAAATGCGTTAACAGAGAAATGAACAGCTTTGTTAAACAAGATTACGGATGTGTGTCAAGTTAGGACTGATTGGTCTAAAATACAGGCATGTAAACAAAATAAAGGGAAAGCCCCTGCAGATTATTTGAGTCGCCTTAAAACAGTATTTGCTAGACATTCAGGAATACCAAATCCCGAAGAGCAAGCTAAGCCAGCTATCGCAGCAGCCTTTGTGCAGGGCCTGCCAATCCACTGTACAGAATCAAATAAAGCAAGAGCTCATAGACTGGCAAGGAAAGGACTTAGAGTCTTTATTAAGTGCTGCAAATCACTGTACAGAGTATTAGGAAAAACAAAGGAAGGATACTACGGATAAGCTGTTAACTTTACAAATTAGGCAGCTGGAAAACCCAAGGGGTTGAGGTAGAAGCAGGGGAAGGGGTAGAGGAATTGCTAGAGAATTTAGCAAAAGTGCTGGTCGAGGGGAGCAAGGTGCAGCTGGTTGGCAACAACGATCTGGCAGTGCCCCTCCAGCTTCATCTAATTCATCTTGCTTTTTTTGTGGAGAAGCAGGACATTGGAGAGGGGACTGCCCACACAGGCAAATGCAGAGACTCCAAGACACTTGGACTGAGTGGAAACCAAATTATAATAATGAGGTTTTTCCTCCACCATCTCCTCAGATTGAAAGGAGTCAGGAAGCTCCATACTGACTAGGTCAAGAAAATAATACAGAAATGAATCTTAACTTTCTACTGCCAATAGATCAAAAATGGGCCCTACATTAAGATGAGAATAAATTCAATGAAAACCCCATTTCTGGTGGACACTGGAGCTACTAGGTCAGTGCAAAAAATTACTTCAGGTTGTCAAATACCAGTATCAGAGCATAAAGTAAAGTAAAGGCAGTTGGAGTAACAAATAATACGGTAACATATCCTGTTTCAGAACCCATCCCCATTTCTTTAGGTCCGATTGAAGAAAAGCATTCTTTTCTTTTGAGTACTACTGCACCAGCAAACCTACTTGGAAGAGATTTGTTATGTAAGCTGGGTTGTACTATTTACTGTACCCCAGAAGGGGTGTATCTAAATGTTCCAACAGAATCAGAGGGGGAAGTATTGGTAGTTTTAGCAGAAGCTGAGAAAAAGCCTGCTGGAAGCATACAGGCAGATAAAGAGTTACTACAGCAGGTACCTCCAACTTGTGGGCTAAGCATGCAAATGAAGTAAGTATACTGAAATCAGCAGAACCAGTAAAAATAAAATTAAATCCATCAAAACCACTCCCCAGAGTTCCACAGTATCCACTAAAGCCGGAAGCAGAGCAGGGAATCAAACCTGTAATTCAGTCTCTAATACAGTAAGGAATAACAATACCAGCTGAAAGACCTTATAATACTCCTATTTTCCAGTGAAAAAGCCAGAAAAGAATACTTCTAGATTTGTACAAGACTTAAGGGCTGTAAATAATGTAGTACTACCTACTTTTCCTGTCGTTCCAAATCTAGCAACAATACTGAGTTGCGTGCCACCTACAGCTAGTTACTTTTCTGTGATAGATTTATGGTCAGCATTCTTTTCTATACATATTCACCCTGACAGTCAATTTCTGTTTGCTTTTACTTATCAGGGACAGCAATATACATGGACATGGTTGTCACAAGGATATACTAAATCTCTTCATTATTTTCTCAAATTCTAAAAATTATTTGGAGAATGTGACATTTACAGGTGGGTCTGTATTAGTACAATATGTAGATGATTTACTAATAGCAGTGACGGCTGGTGACTTCAAATTAAAGGGGGGCTGCAGGAGACAGCTGAATGGATGGAGCCAATGGAAAGGGGTGTGGCCAACTAGAAGGTGCTCCAAACCACAACAACTGGAACTTTAATTAAGTGCACTACCCTGGGTGCCAAACAGTCATTATGAGAGTCCAGTCAAGACAAAATAAAGTGTAGAAGAAAAAAATATTTCAGTGGCTACATGACAGCTTACTTAATATTTAGCTGGAAACAAAAAGGTTGTGAGGCATGAAAAAATAAATTATTGTTCAAATACATTACTGGAATGCCAATCAAAATCAAGTATAAAAAACACGCAGCACTCACAACTAACCACTTCTCCTTGCACTGCAGTTCTAATTATAATTTATATTCAGCTTTATAAAAGTACCAAGTAACATGCTGAAAGTAGCAGTCTCTGTGATACCCCCACTTGTAAAAATGTTCTTATCCAAAAAAGACCTGCTGCCTGACAACAACTATCTACTTGTTTCATTGGGAGAACATGATAAAAGTAAAAAATGAACAGCAGACAAGAAAGAAGCTCAAGACAAATTGCTTAAAGGATTACTGCACAGGTTATGGACCACACATGATAGATTGCCATTCTGTTTAGTTTATGGCTAAAGCCTGCAAAGATGACTGCAAGTCTCCACCAGATGTAATGAGCTTCTGAAAATACTGTAATCCTGTCCTTTATTACAAATGCTGTCATGTGCATTTCAATATTTAAGGCTTGTACGTTATCTAGTTATGTAAATATTCTCTGCATGGCAACAACAAAAAGGCTTTCAATGTTGGTAATTCTTTAACAGTATGCTTATTAAAGCTTACTTGCATCTTATAGATTATAGCTTAGAGCTTATAGATTTGGTCCTAAAGTTCAATTTCATTTACTTCAAAGGTGAATTTTTTCACCAGAAGAAAGGAGTAGTGATGGGTGCTGCTTGTGCTCTCACATATGTCAATTTGGTCTTAGCCAGATGGGAAGAGACGATGGTAACCGAATCAATATTCAGTAACAACTGGTCACTTTATAGAAGATTCTTGGACAATCCTATGGGAAGGGCCAAAAGAAGAAATAGAAAAATTCATTGAATATATTAATAACAGTACTAATTTTCTTGAATTTACCTATAAAATAAATTATGAGAAGTTAGAGTACTTGGATATAGAAATATACAGGGAATATTCATGCTTTAATTCCAGGGTGTATAGAAAGAGTACCTATTCTAACTCTTACTTGCACTTTGAAAGTGCTCACCCTCTGTACTCCAAGAAAAATATAGTTAAAGGACAATATATTGGGGACCTGCAGGATGACATCCAGAGACGAAGACTTTGAAATGGAAAAAAGTTTATTAAGGAAAATGTTTAAGACGAGGAAATACCCAGATGATATGATAGATAAAATTGAGATAGAAATGACAGAAAGGAGACCAAATGATTTTAAGCCAATACTAGGATTATCAGTATTTGACTCGGTAGGCCCAGTAATAAGGCAAATGACAATTTTGGCAGTGCACGTATCCTGGAGTATAATGCATGTGCAAAAATGGTAAGACAAACTATAGCTAAGGAAGGGAACAAATGTTTAGCATTCACCGACTTAGAAAAACTAAAGAATGAAAAGTTGAGTAGTCTACAAGAATTCAAGTAACTTAAAACATTTACTGGAAAATGGTACAAATCAAGAAGTTCAAAGACCGAGAAAAAGGAAAGGAACCTTCAAATGTGGACATTGTCAACAGTATGCATATATTAGCAATGCAGAAAGTGTGTTTTTGGAAAGTAGGAGAATCACCCTGGAGGGCAAGGATTTTAATAATTGTGACTCCTTTGTGCTTGTATATTTAGCGAAATGTCAAATCTGTGAAGAATTCTATACAGGGAAGACAGAGTGCAAGCTCAGGAGAATGGTGTATGGACATATGTATGACCTAGAAACAAACAGACTAATGCATTGTATAAACACAAACAAAGCTGGGAAAATGCACACTATATATTCTTTGTGATAGAAAGGGTGGAAAAGAGTGGTAAAGGGGGCTTATGGGAGGAATGTTTGGAGTACAGAGAATTATGGTGGCAGATCACTTTGGAGGCCAATAAGCCACCGGGTCTCAATAAACATATCTCCATAGCCCCATTATTAAAACTGAGAGCAGCAAAACTGTGACATGTATTTGCACTTTATGTTGAATTTTATCATGTTTTTATCCATTTTTTTCCAATGGTTACAGTTGGTGTCTGTCTTTTTTGTATTTTCATTAAAAAGTTGGTTCCGTAATATGTTATTAACACAAGTGTTTCAACACCATTGATAAATGAGGTTACTTATTTTTCCCTGTTCTTAACATTCTTTTAACTGAGTGATGTTATACAATTTGCCCTTTGGCTCACAATTCAGCTTTTATAATACTTGTAATTTTATGATTTACCCACTAGATGGATGATCAAGTCCGTTCAAAGTAAATACTCAAGCTGGTAATTTTAACTATTGAGTTCTACTAATGTGTTTCTAATGGAATTTTAACTTTATAATTTATTCCTTGTAGCCAAGTGTTTTAAGGAATTTTTTAAAACATGTTTTTATTCATACATATTTATTTACTAATACTAAATGCATTTTAATTGTGGTGGCACAGAGAGATACAACAAGAAAAGTTTATGATTTTAAATTAAATTAACTTTTTAATTAATTAATTAATCCAATCAATGTAATTAAGTGAATGACATAAAAGCATTTGCAGTTTGAACAGCCCACATCTGAAGAAGTGAATTTTAAAATGAAAACGTGTGGTGGAGCGTTAATGTGCTGTGTTTCTGTGGAATAAAGTGAATTGAAGTGTACTGAGCCATCTGTGGTTTTTGCACAAATGTCTAAGCTTGCTCTGCTCAGGGCTTTATTGTTTTGCCTGAAAAGCTGCTTCAATTTGGCGATTACTTGCATCTTACAATCTCAGACAAGCTTACCTGATGGTCATTAAGGCATTGCTACTTAAACACAGAGCAACAGGGCACTGTGACAGCTTGCATTTTCTGAATAATAAGCATAAATCAACAGTATAAAAATACGACAGAAAACCAGAACATTCTGCAAAATCAAGGACAGATGAAAAGCCACTGTAGTACTTGTGTCTACCTTGGATGGGGGAATACTCTGCACACTTACACTCCATAACTTCTCCTTGCCTTGCTTGGACACATCCAGAGTCACTACATGGGGGAGTGGGGTGCAACAAGTATGTCACAATTTGAAATATATTTGGCTGACTCTGATGGCTCTGACACTCATACCTCTCAACCTCAGAGCAAGAAATCTGGACAAAGCCATACATAGAACCATCTATGTCACGAACACATAATAAATGGGTTATGATCAACGGCCCAGCCATAATCCTGTCTGCTATATATAATATTATCTTTGCATGGACAAACACTGCAGCCTTCACAGATAGCACTGGGGTATGAGAGGTATCGTTAACAGAAGGGAATGCAGAGAGGATGAGTCTGTCTATAAGGCTAGGAGAATATTAATAAGAAACACTTGGACCATCAGTCAGAGTATTAGCAAGTACTGTAACTTTTGATAAGATAGAGCAGCAATGTCTTAAAATTCAAGTAAAATTTTCCACAAAGAGATCATATTATCTTGCATAATATATCTTCTTTGAGGAATCTGTTTTAGACTTAAAGTTAACAAAGCCCTTTCCATGAGTGCACTTATAAGTTGAAACAGTTCTTAAAGACACAGTTAATACTTCTAATGAATATCTCCTGTCATGCAATCTATTGTATAAATCAAGAGCATCTGTGTGTTTAACATAGGATTTTGAGTACAATTCCTATCTAGTCTATGCATGAGAGACAAGTCAGATAATTTTGAATGTTGTGTATTGTATTTTGCAAAAATACTTTTTAATTCTGCACACTGGTATCCGATAGTGATAACAGTGTTTCTCTTTGTCGTTAAACTTTCTGTAGACAAGACCTGTAAATGTTTTGTTTCCTAGTAAATTTTAGCCTAAAAGCTTGGATTTTCTCCTAAACTGTCTTCAAAGGCATCTTTAGTTTCTTAATCCCTGGAATGTCTTATTCCATCTTTGATTCATTTTTCCCAGCATTTTATTTTGCAGTGTTGAGCCGGGGGTGCCAGTGCATATCCTAACTTGAAATTATGATTTTCTTTACACTGTGCCATGCTCTGCCTGTGTTGTACACAAGTATCTCTTGAATCCTCAAATGTCTTCTTTTAAACTTGCTGAACCTGAAGTAGTAGTAGGCAGCCGTACAATCACATGAAAGTGTCATTATAAATTAATAACTTGTGTATAAAAGAATTAGAATTAAATCAGTAGCACCAATTTTTGGAGAGAGAGAGAGTTACACTAGCTATTTAGCGGACACCAAAACAGACGGTAAAACTTTATTTTATCAAGTTGTACAAAGAAGAAAGACTACTGATGTTTATTATTATTTTAACTAGATTAACAATATGGGTCCAAATAAGACTGCGGTGGTGGTGCTGCGGTAGCGTTGTCGCCTCACAGTTAGACATTGACCGTTCGATTCTCAGTTAGAGCGTCTTCTGTGTGGCGACATGCGTGAATGGGCGTTCCTTTGTTGAAAGTTGTGCGTTAGGCCCGGCAAGCCAGCATGTAAAAATCTACTGCCAATCATTAGCGGACCGGAGTTCCGCTGTGTTGACCCCTAACCGGGAAAAGCCGAAAGACACAAAGACACAAACAACAATATGGGTACAAATACTCTTTAGAAAAAGACTTCTTACTCTTGGAAGACAGTGACTATTGAGTAAAATTATTAATTTCTTGTCGGGTTCAACAATGCATACAGTCTCCGATTGGCTGGTTTGGGGCACCCATTGTATAATACTTACAGAACCCACCATGACAAGTACAATAACCAAGAATTGAGATTTCCTCAAGTTTCCTTTATACTACATGCTTTCTTCTATATGAGCACAGCCTTCTTACAGCTCCTTTCTACTGTCTGACTGCCTGAAGCTAATATATTTTCTATCTGCAAAAAGTACCCACTAGACTTAATATTAGCAAGGGGTTAGACATTCAACTTATTCTTCTAGCCATCTTTCAAAAAGACTTGTCCTGCTAATATCAAACTGGTTCATTACCGTAACAGTGGATTTGCGTAAGAAAATACATAACCATGGCAGCAAACTTCGAGTTAACAGGGTACTGAAAATAAAGGAGACCCCCATACCACTGTACAGTGCAATGAGCAAAAAAGAAAGAAAAATACATCTGCATAGTAGACTACATTACAACATGACTTGCAGTCTAATCACCGTCTGCATTCGAGGGAAGCTGCTTCAGCTCACTTTGTACAAGTACAGTCTCATAGCAATAGAACAAATAACCAAACCACCCCTTGCAAATGTCACCAGTAGTCTGTAAGCAGAAAAACAGAAGGTCCCAGTAATAAACAAAAAGGCTGAGTATGCAATAAATCCAGGGTAGTTTTGTACTGTACACCAGGGTCTATATTACAACAGCGAAGAGGCGTTTAATCGAATGCCTCTTCACCGACACATATAGAGCAAACGCACTAAAGCACGAATGCTCAGAATACCAATTTCTTTCCTTGGGAAAGAAATCAGTAGTACTAACAAACACACACACTTTCAAATATTAAAATGTGGGGGGCTGTGCCCCCCACACTGCCCTAACTAAATATACCAACTCCGAGATTGCACTACAGTGGGGAAAGGGGCAAACACACGGGGAAGGTCAAGTGATTTTTTTCCCAGGAAAAGAAGTCGCTGTTCTGAGCATTGGGGCTTTAGTGCGGTCACTCTATATGTGTCGGCGAAGAGGCATTCGATTAAACGCCTCTTCGCTGTTGTAATATAGACCCGTGCACCACATACAATGAGCATTCAGAAAACTTGACAGAGTTGAACTGGAAAAATCAAACAAGATATGAGGCCACTTACATAAAAACTCCAAACAAAAGAACTCGTATACCAAGCCCCAGTGCCAACTCCCTCATGGTGGTCCTGTGGGGATCCTTGGGCGACATTATTCATGGCTGCTTTCACCACTTAAGGCTGAAGTCCATCTATTGAAACAATACCACTATGCCTTTTCTGCCATTGGGGCTGCTGCATTCAGCCATGCAGGAGAAGACAACATCAAATGGCTGAGAAACCCACCGACTTACGCTACTAACTTTTATAAATCTTAGCAGCGAATGAGGAAAAAAAGATCCCCTTTCACAAGGGAACAGAGTTCCCCAGTTATTTCTGTACAACTGATTTTTCAGATATAATCGTGCCTATTTAAAGTGTCAGGTACATAAACATGTAAAAGGTAGAGCCTGCCCTTAAAATGCTGCAGGTAGCGTTTTGCTTTTCCACATTTCCAATTCCCACTCCACTTTTCTCTTACAGGCAATCAGGCAGAAACTGCGTCAAGGCAGTTTTGTGGGTTTTTACGGCTGGCACCGTAAACGAAAGTTCTAATGCTGTGAAGTTCACATTCATCAGGTCTGCAGCATTAATTATAAGAACTAACGACAATGTTATCCAATCATCCTCACAAGACAAGTACAGTACTGTGCTTAGTGTTAGTGCTACTGATTGTTTCTTGCTCTCTTTTTTGAGAAGAGAGCGAGAACCAATCAGTAGCAATCCAGCCGTCCACATCACATATGTGGCTATGGACGTGGCAGTCCAAACCCCCTTCTAATTTACTGTGTGGTTAAACCACATAGACTTCTGGGCATCACACTGATGCCTTTTCTTTAATCTAGACTGCCTTTTCAGCAGTTACGTTCTTCTAAAAAAATAAAAAAAAAAATACCCTGGAACTCGACGAGCATGCGCAGTTCGAGTTCCGGGACTTTGCAGACTCGCTCAGAAGCACAACATTATTATAGTGTTACACAACATAACACAAACAAAATATTAATAGATTTTTTTTATTTCATGTCAAATGTTTACACTTCCATCTTTTTCCTGGGAGGGCTGCAGTCCTGTAGTCTGATGGCACGTGCCGCCCCTGACTAATAGCATCAGACTCCTTTCAGCAATGTCAGCAGGATACCTTGCATCTTCTGACTATCCTTGCAAAAAAAGGGACACAAAGTGTCTAGAATAAAACTACAACTCTGGTCATCTCAGGTACATTATCTTGGTCATTTAATATCCCAGGGTAGCAGGCAAGTGTTAACATCTTGTATTGATGCAGTATCTAAGGCCCTATGTCCGACTACTCAGAGACAGCTTAGGCCTTTCTAAGGTATGACAGGATACTGTAGACAGTGGATCTCTAACTACACAGAAATTGCCAAACCTTTTAAAGCAGGATACACCAGAGCCTCTCATTTGAAATAGTGAAGAGGAAAATTCATTTCAGAACTTCAAGCAAGCTTTAGCTACTGCCTCAACTTTGGGGTTACAAAATTATAATAAACCTTTTATTTTATTTTGTCATGAAAGAAATTGATTTTTTCAAGGAGTACTTGCACAAAAACATGGGGACAGCTATCATCTATTGCCTTATTACAGCACAGCACATGTTTCTGTTGCAAAAGGGTTTCCACCTTGTTTAAGGGCAGTTGCCGCTGCTGCCATTCTAGTTAATCTGGCACAGTCGTTGGTGCTTGGGGATGATCTCACAGTAGCTGTCCCTTATTCTGTATCATCTCTTTTGCTAAAAATGAAAACTCAACCACTCTCGACTGCACGTCTAACTAAATATGAACTTACACTTCTTTCTGATCCACTGTCCTGTTCTAAATCCTGCATCTCTGTTGCCTACTGCTGAGAATAGTAAAGAGCATGATTGTGTGTATGTAACTATTTGCTTTCTCCTAGGGAGGACTTAAAGGACACTCCTATACCCAATTCTGACATACATCTGTTTGTGGAGGGCTGCTTTGAAAGAGATCAAACAAAAAAGTTGATCTCTGGAATAGCAGTCTGCACCAAAGAAACAATATTGTTGCAACAAAGATTAGAGGGTGTTCAGTCTGCTCAAATAGCTGAGCTAGTTAGTGGTTTTGCAAAAAGCCTGCGAGTTAGCCAAAGACAAGGTGGCCAATATTTTTACAGACAGCCGTTATGCTTTCGGGGTGGTACATGATTTTGGGCAACTTTGGAGAGAGAGAATGTTTTTGACCTCTTCAGGAAATCAAATTAAAAATTCAGGGTACATAAAATCATTATGCAATAAATCCAGGGTTAGATGCACTTTTGTTACCTAAGAAGCTGTCTAATCAGATGTTGTGTCTATCAAAAGGGCATAGATGCTGTAACAAAGGGCAATAATTTGGCAGACCAAGCTGTTAAACAGTAAAAGATTATTGTAAAGATCTGTGCATGTTAACTATGACAAACTCCAACAGTAATGATGTGTTTGATTTGAAAAAGTTGTCAGCCTTTCAAGCTGAAATATCACAGGGAAAAGTTCTGAGGTGGCATAAGGATGGATGTAAAAAATCCTCTGATGGCATATGGTGACATCTGGACGGCCGACTGGTGGCGCCTACCTCTTTTGCTACCTTACCTGGTAAGGGCATATCATCTACCGGTCCATACAGGTAAGACAGCTTTATTTAATCAAATTACCCGAAGTTGGTATGCCCCTCATGTCTCCTGTCTGATACTTCAGTATGTAAAGAAGTGTAGTATTTGCTTGAAAAATAATATAAGCAAACATGCCAGCAGCAAATCTACATATTTACCTCCACCCTGGGGACCTTTTGTTACAGTTGGATTTCATCCAGATGCCTAAGACTAATAATTTACAATTTACTTTAGTGGTAGTTTGTATGTTCTCAGCATGGGTGAAAGCTTACCCAAGTCGCAAAGCTGATGCAGTCACAGTTATTAAAAAATTATCTGATTATATACCGGAATTCAGTATAGCCAGCATTGTTAACAGTGACCAAGAAACTCATTTTAATAATGATCTGTTTAAAGAGTTATGTAAAGCTTTTAATATTAAGCTGAATCTTCACCGTCCCAACCATCCCCAGTCTTCTGGATTAGTGGAAAGGGTAAACAGGACCCTTAAAAATAAAATTTTGAAAGTTTGGACTGAAACACATTTAAAGTGGCCCAAAGCTCTTCCCTTAGCATTAATGAGTATGAGGGCCTCACTAAATACCACCAAAAAATTTAGTCCATATAAAATATTAATGGGGAGACCCATGGCCCTTCCAGCTACCCATTCAGTGGGAAATGCCGATTTAACTTTGTCAGATGATACTATGATTTCTTATTGTAGGAGACTCTTCAAAATTTTGCAGCAATATCATCGAACAGTAAGAGCAGCAGTACCAAAGCCTCCTAAACAGCCCTGTCATCAACTACAACCGGATGATTGGGAGTATGTAAAAGTTTTTCAGAGGAAAAACTGCCTGAACCCGAGGTGGAAGGGGCCTTTTCAGGTCCTGCTCACCACTTTGACTGCAGTTCGCTGTGCAAGACTACCAACATGGATCCATTCATTTCATTGCAAGAAGACCTGTCGTGTGGGGACCCCAGACGCATTATTGCAGGCAACAGAAGGAAATCGAGGTGTGACTAATAAATCATCTACCCAGTAAAAAGGTTAACTTCAGTAGCAGTCCATGATGAATCCAATGACAACAGGTGCTTTTGCTTTGTTTCTGCTGCTGTTCCCTTCTGTAAACTGGTCGGAGAAAATATTTTCTTGCTGGTCCTTCGGCAATATGCCAAGGATCTAAACAAAACAAACTTCTGGATATGTTCGTATATACCTTATCATTCTAAGGCAGGGATTCCTATCCCTGCATTACAGGTGTCATTTGAAAAGGACCTTAATGACATTAGCTTAACCTGGCGTAATGTAACTAATGTTTCAAAGGTTGTGTCTCTTCAGCTTACAACCACACATCATGGAGACACATGTTATGCCAGAAATGGGACTGTACCAGTAGGAAAAAGCAAATGTAGTGACACCAGGCATAAAAGTGTGTCAAACTCTTTGCACTTAAAAAGCTATGACTGGGGGCGTGCCATGGGCATAATAAGTGACTGTTACTACATCTGTGGTGATCATGCCTACCCCTGATTGCCTACAGACTGGTCTTGATGTTGCTTTGTAGGCAATATTACTCCTGCTGTTCAACATTTTGACCACCCACCAGCAGATAGACTGAGAAGTAAGCGAGCAATCCACTGGTTAGAGCAAGTACTTTCAATTTTTAATCCTGGGTATAGACTGCAAAGGACAATACTTGAAATCACCATGCTTGCTCAAATTCTACAGGAGGTGGCCAACGAAACTTTACATCACATCAGAATGGCAAATCGAGAAATGACTAAAATGTGAACTGTGATGTTACAGAATCGAATGGCACTTGATATGCTTCCTGCAAAAGGGGGGGGGGGGGTCATGTGCCCTCATAGGGAGTCGTTACTGTTCGTAAATTAGTGACTATCATGATGAACAGAAAAAACTGGCAAATTTCATGGGAGAAGGGGCCAAAGAGTTGGACAGCACATCCAAAAATTGGACACTTTTTGGATGGTTGGACAGTATTTTTGATAACCTGGGAACTTGCATAATCCAGGGTATTGTCATTGTACTTTTTATTATATTTGTGATCATTTTGGTATTTTCTGTTATAAAGGCAGTGACTACAAAATGTTTAACCTCACCTGCACATAAAATGCCACTGCTTGCACAAATCACTGACAGTTCTATTTTGACAAAAATTAATGATAAATATTAAGATCCTGAGATGTATTTTATCAAGTTAAGAAAAATAAAAATATAATTATATGTATGGTATGACACTAATAGTGTCAGAGGGAGGAAACTGTTATGGAACAAGACCAGCTTATTAAAAATGTATATTAATTTCAGTTTATTCTTCTTCTGGCTTTTCCCATTTAGGGGTCGCTGCAGCGGATCACCTCTCCGCTCATGATTGGCAGTGGAGTTTTATGATGCCAGCCCGGCGCCCAACCTTCCACGGAAGACACACACACACGCACACACACACACACACACACACACACACACACACACACACACACACACAAACACACTCACACCTAGGGCCAATTTAAAGTGTCCAATCCACCTGCAGCATGTCTTTGGGATGTGGGAGGAAACCGGAGCACCCGGAGGAAACCCACGCGACCACAGGGAGGACATGCAGACTCCGCACAGAAGTCACCCCAGCTGAGGATCGAACCGGAGAACCTCTTGCTGTGAGGTGGCAACGCTAACCACTGCACCACCATGGCCACCCTATTAATTTCAGTTAATTAATGATGCTATAATAGGATTGTTAAAAAAAGTAAATATAATTTGTATGCAGGGCTGAGAAAAATACAGCTTCATAATCACAGTATTACTGTTCCTTTCAGACTGCATTCTTTTAGTATGTAGTAAGAGAGAATAGTATGTGTTGCATGAAGTGAGGCATGTAGTTACTTCAAAAAGGAATTTGTTAGCCTGACTCCTCCAGGCTAGGAGTGCGTTGTTGCTAGGGCAGGTTTGAAACATCCAAGGTCAGAAACAAGACCCCTTGGAAGCAGGTGAATTATGTTTAGGAAGGTGTTCACGTGAAGTCTGAGGCGAAAATCATGAGGGATGTGGACATTTGCAAAGTTTTCTATAGGACACAGTCATTATAACGTAATGAAATTGAATGAGCAGTTTGATAAGAAAATGTATAAAATTACAGTTTTTGCATGTAAAATGAGAATGCTTCATCAAGGGCTATGAAGATGGACTCCCAGCGCTGTAAAAATAAAATTTCTGTTTGCACATCCTAAAGTGTTGTTCCTGACTAAAGGCAAATAAGGTAAATTCTTAATTTATTTATGACTATAACAACACTATGGCAAGCTTGTAAAACTTTCCCCCAAAGCTGTGTCCTAAGAATCATTCAAAAAGGTTAACAATTAGCAGTGGGTCTCCTTGCTTCCTTTCCAAGGAATTCCGCCACAACCATCCATTCAAACTTCTCCCTTTCTTCTAATCCTGAATGAATGCTGCCTGGAGGGAGGTAAAAAAGCCCACGCCTTAGAATCAAATAAAAATGGTATTTTACTCAAGAATATTTCTGGTGACAAAGAAGGAATCTGAGGCTAGTCCAGTAACTTCCATTTCTAAACTTTAACATCAAGATTCTAAAATTCAAAATGCTGTTTCCACAGTCTCTGATGTTCATCATTTCTACTTTTGCAGTAGAATTTAGGCTACATGGGTTGCGTCTTGCCCAAGACACAGCAACTGGACAGCTTCTAAAAGCTCTGGGTCCCTCCCACACTTCTACTCTGACTGCTGATTGGTCACACCTGAAGAGGGAAAGTCAACAGAGTGGAAAATCTTCAGTACTTTCTTGCTGCCTGTTGAAGAAGCAGCTCACTGGCTTCAGAAGAATGGCAGCCAGTCTTTCAGCCATAGCTCTGAACTGAATTAAGACAAATCTCAACACAGTCTGAGACGAATCCTGAAATAATCAAGAACACTTAAAATATTAGTAATATTAACAAGAGACACTGACAGGATAAGAGGACAACAATTAATGTACATTTTATGAAGTAAATGAAGTCTATAACTCTAATAATTGTCATTATTTGGTGGACTTCACCCCCTTTTCTCTATAAGTCACTAGTTTTAGGAGGGATTAAGAGGGACAAAGCTAAAGTTTAAGTCAAAATCAGGGATATTAAATAGGTATGCTTTCTGCTCCTTTCTGGCAGATGAATTTACTTTGGGGTAACCCTTCCACACGGAAATTATTTGCAGTGTGTTTAATATCTGTCTTATACATACATACATATATGTATGTATACAGACACACGCACACACAATATATAAATGTGTGTGTGTGTGTGTGTGTGTGTGTGTGTGTGTGTGTGTGTGTATATATATATATATATATATGTCTATATATATATATATATATATATATATATATATATATATATATATTTGTTTTTAAAAAAGTATATTTTTACTTTGTGTGTGTGTGTATCTGTCTATATATGTGTGTGTGTATGTGTATGTAATGGTCCTTTTAAGAAACCCAATATTTCATAATTAACTATCCATTTGGTATCTGGGACATCTAGTTTTAACTTTGGCTAGTGTGGGGGCTTATTTGTTATAATAATGTACTGCTTATTCAAACTTTTTAATATTTTGTAGACTTTAAGTGTGGAACAATGTTTCAGTTGAGCAGGGACAACAGAGAATGTACTGCTTGTGTTCAGTCAGTGACAATTTGCCTGCCATTTATTCTGTCAGATTAAATCTTCTGAGGAGTTTCTGACAAGATTGTGTACTGTCAATGCTTTTACATAGCATATAGTGCTTGGGTTAACACAATGACAGTTTGCCTGACATTTTTTTTTCTGTCAGACTAATTTTACTTCTAAAGAGTTCTTATAGGATTTTAGTGTGCAGTTTGTGGTCATTCCAATATCTACCGCTGAATCATTCTATTCTGCTGACAGAATCATGCAAAAAGGACCTTCGGTGGTGGATAGCCCCCAACAACTTGTTCACGGGAGCTCCCTTTGTGCCTGCCCAACTCCCAGGTCAGGGGGGGGGCATTATCTGGGCATGACGGTCCACAGCACATGGCAGGAACACGAGGCTCATCTGCATATCAACTTTCTGGAGATGAGAGCAGTGCTTCTGGTGTTGCAAGTACTTCAGGACCTTCTTCCTCCAGGGTCGATTGCGATACAGTGCCACGTGTAGCAGTTATTTTTCCCTAATTCCCCCTCTGGGGGAAGCACCCAGAAACGCTCTGGTACACGATTGGCCCACGGGACTTCTCTATGCCTTCCCTCCATTCCCTCTTATCCCCAAAGTGATACAGAAAACCAACCAACTGGGAAGCAAGTTGATCCTCATTGCTCCTTACTGGCCTCGTCAGGTTTGGTTTCCCTTCCTCGAGCCTCTTCTCCTGGACGATCCTTGGATCCTGGACCTAGTTCCAAGATCTATTGACCCACATGTCGGGTTCGTTACACCTCTCTCTCCACACCCTCAAATTGACAGCTTGGCTGATCCAGTTCCATCTCTAGTCAGACTTCATGCTGTTTCATCATCAGTGTCCCATATTCTTTTATCCTCACACAAACCATCAACCAGAAGGCTGTATGACAGTAAGTGGAAAAGGTTTTCTATTTGGGCACAGAAAATTAAAGTGGATCCTTACACCGCTCCCATTCCCGTAATTCTGGAATTCCTTTTGGAGCTTTTTCAGCAGGGATTTTTATTTGGGATCTCCAAATGTTAACCTTATGTCACATAAGTTATGTAAAACCTTCTTGAGAGGTTTTTATTTGGGATCTCCAAATGTTAACCTTATGTCGCATAAGTTATGTAAAACCTTCTTGAGAGGAGCCACCTTGCTGAGACCACCTTTACAGGAACCTGTGGCTTCTTGGGGCTTAAATTTTGTGTTGTCCAAACTAACATTCCCTCCTTTTGAACCATCTCATTCAGTTTCCTTAATGTACTTGTCTTGGAAGACTGTGTTTTTGGTAGCTATTACATCAGCCAGACGTGTTTCTGAGCTACATGCCCTGTCTATTAAGCCACCTTATTTAGTTTTTCATAAAGACAGGGTTTTTTTACGTACCAATCCTTCATTTGTTTCCAAAGTTTGTTCTTGTGCCACATTGAAACAGTCCATTGAGCTCCTAGTCTTCTTTCCCTATCATAGCAATGCAGCGGAATACCGTTTTCACCAGTTGGATGTTCACAGACAGCTGCATTTCTATTTGCAACAGACCAAAGAATTTCGGAAGTCAGACCAGTTGGTTCGTTTCTTTTTCTGATTCCAGATTGGGTTTACCAGTTTCTAAGGTGACATTGTCTAACTGAATTTCAAGTTGCATAGCTTTCATCTACAGCTCGGAGGGCAGACCCTTACCCCACAGGATCAAGGCTCACTCTACCAAGTCTCTATCTACCTCTGCAGCCTTCCAAGCCAGGGTACGAATTGATCATATCCGTGCAGCAGCTACGTGGGCTACCCCTCACACGTTCATTACTCATACGTTGGATTTGGCTTCTAAGGGTAGAGCATCCTTTGGCTCCACAGTGCTCAGGAGTATTTTCCAGTGAGCCACCCAAGAATAAGGCGCTAGGGACACTGTCCCATATGTAAAAATGAAGGTGAGATTGGACTACCTAACATAAAGAAGTTATGTACTCACCATAATGTTCCATGTTGATAGTCCATCTCACCCTTCATTTTTACCAACCCTCCCTCCTGCCCCCATCCTGGAAGATCTGGAGGTAATATAAATTTCTTGGTTGGCGACCCTTTAGTATTGGTTTGTTGGTTAAGGGTTTCTTTCTATCGCTAGTGGGCAGCAAACAAGATCCGGGGATTGCACTGGTGCACCATGTGATACCTGCTTAGCCACAAGCCAACCAGAAGTTTTCGAGCTTGAAAATCGTCCGAGTCGGAGCTGAGGATCGGCTCCGAACCCATATGTAAAAATGAAGGGTGAGATGGACAACCAACATGGAACGTTATATAACTTCTTTTTTTTTTTCAAAATGCAGAGTGTGAAAATATCAATCCCATAATAACTAAATGGAAGATTAATGAAAACAAACAATATTGCCGTTCATAATATCAAAGAAAATACTGGCAGATTGCAACTACAATGCTTATCAAGCCCATAATAACTAAATGGAAGATTAACGAAAACAAACAATATTGCCGTTCATAATATCAAAGAAAATACTGGCAGATTGCAGCTACAATGCTGCAGTAACTGAGGTATAACATAAAAGTGTATTACATTGAATAAATCAAGTACATGTACAGTACTACCGAGTATCATTTCCTGCTAGATGTTTAGCATTAAACATGGTTGTAACATCTGCATGTTATACACTTTCTGTAAATGTAGATAATATCTATCAGAAGAACAACAGTATTAATAACCTTTTGTAGAGTCATCTGTCTTATGTAAAGACATCCTTCATTCAGACAAGATAACTCCATGTAAAGAAAGCTATGAGTCGTACAACAGAAGTAATAGTATTACAACATGGCGAATGTAACACAGCATACACCCGGCAACACAGAAATCACAGAAAGGTACAGAAATCATAGTTCCGGATGGGTGTATCTATCCTTTAAAGAGAACAAATTAGGTATAAAAATACTGGGCATGTAAATTAAAAATGAAACACTAGTATAAACATAGAGCTTGTACAACTGATGTGTTTAAAGGTGAAGAAATATCAAAATCAGTAGCACAGTATCATAGTAGTGATTCATCTGAAGTAGAGAATTAAATAACTTGTCAGAATGTGAAGGAAAGAGCTGCATTGTGGAGGGGCACACCATGTTTAATTATTGACAATGTTATGGCTAATAAATTCCTTGAATGTGCTGCTGTTTACCTAGTCAGTTGTGTACATAGAAGTAATTATTTGAGAAGTGTTAAATGAGATGTAACTTTGGAATATGTACAAACATGCAGTTATTTCCTAAAGACTGGGGTTCTGTTGAAAGGAGGTTATGTGACACACAGTCTGACAATTATGTGTTGGTATTTAGTACACTAAATAACTTGTCTGGCCTTAGCCTTGCATCTGTCTGGCTTATGGATGGACGTTTCTAACTGAATGTAATCTGTGCCAGCAGTTAGTTGTACAGTATACATGGTTTGGTTAAATGTTATGGATAATAGTAAATCAGTGCCCCTGCCGTACTAACTAATGGCCAAAAAATCACTAAAATCATATAACTTTATGTGGTAGTGTATATTTGAAGTACTGAGCAGTAATGAATTTGAATTACATGTAAGATATATACTATGTGATTTTTGAAATAGCAGCTATTAAAAGTATAAAATGTAAGTTAAATGGTGCCAAGTCCAAAGGATGTTTTTCTGCTTTGGACAAAATATCTGGGGGGGGGGGGGGGATTCAAGTTGTTGGACTAGCTGGTTTATATGGTTCATACATTACATTTCAACATGCTGCAAAAAAAAAAAAAAACTTGTTGCCATAGCGTTCTTAAATGAAGAGGAAGTTATGGCTTCATTTCATGATTCACTTAACGTGTTTCAATCAGAAGGTAAAGAACTTCTAAGGTACTTTACTGACTGGTATGTCCTGGTGAAACCACTTAAATTTACAAACAATAGCATATGCAAGATTCCTTCCACTATTTCCAGTATCATTTTGGAATGTCTATTTTAGAGACTGCAGTGGTGTAGCGGTTAGCATTGTTGCCTCACAGCAAGAGGTTCCCCTGTTCGATTCTTGGCTGGAGTGCCTTCTGTGTAGAGTCTGCATGTCCTCCCCGCGGTCGAGTGACATTTAAAGACATACAGGTAGGTGCGTGCGTGAATGGGTGTGCCTTCGTTGAAGGTTGGGCATCGGGCGGGCACCTCGGCACTGTAAAAATCTACTGCCAATCATAAGCGGACCGGCGTTCTGCTGTGGCAACCCCTAACTGGGAAAAGCCGAAAGAAGTGATGATCTTGGAATGTCTATTTTACATTAACTTTGTCTTGCGGAAACACAGAATTTCGGATAGAAATGGTAAGATACTTTCTTGGAAGAAGGATTTCAGATTTGCCATCATTATGACAGTACTGGGTTGTGAATAAAATTGGGTAGATAAACTCTGAATGAGGATATGTGATGGATGTCCAAGACCCCCTCCCAGAAAAAAAGAATGAAACTTATACAGCATCATAGCCAGTTAATGTATGTATTGAATCATAGGTCTGAATATGACATGGAAGACTTTTTTAGGGCTATTGCAATGTTGCTGAAAATGTAAACAGACTATAGTCTTCCATTGAACAGTCGCATCATTTTGATTTATTTTGAACAGGCTCACCTTAGGCAATTTATGGTATTGCACAATAGAACAGTATAATGTGATGATGTCCTATCTCGGCTTTATTCTTAGCAGGTTGGGTTCGGAACCGATCCTCGGTTCTGACTCGGCCTTATACAAAAGCTCAACCTCTAAAACCCTATCCCATCATGCACTAGGAGAGCTTCCCAGATCTCGTTTGCCACTAAACAAGATCAGGTGCTCTTCCTACTGGCTCTGGCTAAGTAGATTTTTTTTTCTCTACATTTTTTGAAAATTGTTAGCTTTTTCAAACTATTTTATTGTAGTTGATATTTACTGAGCGAATTGTGTGTGCTTCCGGTTTTCTCTACTGAGTTGTTGTTGGGCCGTCATTTTTCCCGCATGGCCTTTCTCCCCTATCCTGGCTTTAAATTCATTTCTTAAAAGCCCGTTTTAGTTAGAGGGCTTTCTTGTCCCTTTTTTCTAATTTCTTCCTTAACTATACAGGCTGGTTCGTTTAAATTAGAGAAATACCTTAACCTGTTTGAATTAGAGGGCTTTTCCCTTTGTTTTTTCCTTCTTAAATTCCTTAAAGATAGCTAGTTTAAATTAGAGAGCTGCCTTTGCCCATTTAAATTAGAGGGCCTTTTTTCTTGAAGTGTTTTTGGTGTGATCATTGTTCTTATTCTTAAAAAAAAAAATAGTAGTAGTAGTAGAATACGTATATATTTTCTGTAGTTTATCTGCTTTACTGTTTTTGTTGACCAGTATAATGTATTCAAAGGAGCCCAAGGAATGTAAACGCTCTGGGTTTAAAAAATGTGTCAAGTGTAGTCAAAAGATGTCTCTTACTGACTGACACACCATTTGTGTGTACTGTCTTGGAGCCTGTTCACCTGCAAGAGTCCTGTGCCATCTGTCACTTCTTTAGCCACAGAGTATTATTGGAAAGGAAAAACAAACTCATTCTGAGATGTTTGTTACAGACCCCTTTTTCTTCAGCAATTGAAGAAGGTCAGGATTCTTCAAAGTCGGGCCAATCCCCTTCTTCAAATTCAGAAAAGTCAGGGAAAAGGTCATCTTCAAGTACTCAATCGGAGCCATTAAAAAAATTACAAAAATTCTCATCTTCGGACCGGAAGGCTGTCTGGCCCGATAACCTTCTAACCTGGCTGCTACTATTTCAGTGCCATTGGAATTTCATTTGCGTGGCCAGTCCCTGGAATTGAAACCAGCATCTCCCACACTAAGGTCTCCATTGTTGCAGTCCTCCAAATCTCCTGCTCCCTCCACTCGATCTTCCAGGAGCCTGTCTGATGATGATGTAGATCACGTGGTGCAGAGGCTGTTAAGGACACTGACGCTCGCCAAACTGTTGTCAGATCCAACCCACAGGACTTCCGAACTGACCAAGCCTAACTTTCACCGTCAATTCCTCCTCCGATCTGATCTCGGACCTTGGAGGCAGAATGTCCAGAACTGATCGTACTGGAATCGTCGGAGCTGAGACCTATCACAGGATCTTTGAGTTCGACTATTGCTCTCTGACGTCCTCAGTTATATCCGAACTCGAGGAGTCTAGGAGCCAACGCTCTCCAGTCGAGTCTGGGAAGGAGAGTCAGATTGGACAGTTGCTGGATCCGAACTTGCCTCTTGAGGCTTCGGCTCGGGTGAGCTCAGCTCTTACCACAGCCTCAGAGCCACCCCCCTTGGTTCTGGGGATTCCCTCTGGTTCTTCGGAGCTGGGAGTTTCCTTGGATCAGGGTGGGGGGCTTTCGAGGTGATGAGAAGAGTGCTGTCTCCACAGACAGGTCCACTCTGGGGTTGGGACATTCTTCCACCAAACGTACCATTGTCTGTCTCGGCACCACTGCATCCACAGAGACGCGGAGACCCTAAGCCTCAGGATGCCCCATTGGGTGACCTCCTCTCTTCTGAAACCTCTTCAGAATACCCTTCTGAAGAGGTCCCTCAGAAGAGGCTATGCAAGAGGAAGCATTTAGACTCCCCAGAGGAGTCCATCACATTGTATACAGGCCTTGATGATTCGGAAGGGTCCCCACGGTCGAACTCTGAGGATGTTTCTTTCACGGACATCCTGAAAATACTAAAACAGAGAGGCGGCTGGAAGTCCATCAACCCTTCTCAGGAGTCTGTATGCCTGAAGGCATTTGGGTCTCATCCTTCCACCACTTGGGTGTCTCCGCCTTTCAAAGAACTGATAGACTTAGTTTGTCGAAAGGCGTGGGAATCTCCAGATTCAGTGGAAGCTGTTCCTCGGAGGCCAAACAAATTCATTACATCAACAGATAAAAAATTTTCTAACTAAAGGAGTCCCAGTAGATGCTATGGTGGTGGCGGCGGCAGCCATCAAAAAGGAACTCTCAGTGACGTCCTCTTCTGTCCATCCGCCAAACAGAGTCTCATACAATGGACAGGTATGGAAAGCGCATCTTTTCTTCAGTGACTTTTATGCTTAGATCGCTGAATTATCTGACTCATTTTACTAGACTTCAGAGAGATCTCCTGAAAGAGCTAGGTGATAACCCTCCAAGATTCAGTAGCTGAAGGGATATCGGAAAAGGAACAGCACACTACGTTAAGGTACGTAAAGCTCTCCTCAATAAACCAGCACAATCCCAACAGCAAAAAGGCGAGAGCACCACAGCTAGAGCAGGTCTTTGTAATATAAATAAATTTTAATTCAGTAGTAAGCGCTTTCACGCCCCAACAGTTGCTTCTTCAGACTTCAATGAATACAAAACATAAAATCACCTACATTTATGATCATATACAAGCAATTAAGCAATAAATTCATCAATCAATTAAACTTGATTCAACCACTGGTGAGTTTCTTAAGGAACATAATATAAAAACATAAATAAAAATGAACCATTTGTATCAATGACTGATCAAAAGTCATGCTACAACTCAAAATACAAACTGTCAGGTGCAGGATAGTTGTTCAAATATATATGTGCATATTAATGTATCAGTAAATAAATACATATATAAAATATATATATATATATATATATATATATATATATATATATATATATATATAAAAGCCTATCTAATATATCTATCTATACAAATATAAATATATACATGAAACAATTTAGATAATATGAATCCATAAACCTATATAATATAAAAATGTTGACATTTAAATGATTAGTTGTTATAAAAGTGTATATATATATATATATATATATATATATATATATATATATATGCATAAACTCACGTGATTCATAAAAAATATATATTAAAAAAAATATATATATATATGTGTGTGTGTATACGCATGTACACACAAATAGATGCATTCATTCATATTTGTCTGTACATGCGTATACACACACATATATATATATATATATATATATATATATATATATATATGTATTTTTTCTATATATTTTTTATGAATTACATTAGTGTGCATATATATATATATATATATATATATATATATATATATATATATACTTTTATAACAACTAATCATATAAATGTCAACATTTTTTATATTATATATGTTTATGGATTCATATTATCTAAATTGTTTCATATATATATATATTTATATTTGTATAGATAGATATGTTAGGCTTTTATACATATTTTTTATATATTTATTTATTTATTGATACATTAATATGCACATATATATTTGAACAACTATCCTGCACCTGATAGTTTGTATTTTGAGTTGTAGCATGACTTTTGATCATTCAGTGATACAAATGGTTCATTTTTATTTATGTTTTTATATGATGTTCCTTAGGAAACTCACCAGTGGTTGAATCAAGTTTGATGAATTTATTGCTTAATTGCTTGATTGCTTGTATATGATTATAAATGTAGGTGATTTTATGTTGTGTATTCATTGAAGTCTGAAGAAGCGTCCGTTGGGGTGTGACAGCGCTTACTACTGAATTAAAATTTATTTATATTACAAAGACCTGCTCTAGGTGTGGTGCTCTCTCCTTTTTGCTGTTGGGATATCGGAAAAGGTTTCCTCTCAGCTCACCATCTTAAATTCAGTGGTTAACTTCTCCATGAGGCTCATTTCTTATGCAGCAGATGGAGTGAGCAGGGCAGCAGGTTCAGGAATTTCCCTACGGAAACATTCCTGGATGTGCTTGTGTGACTTTATGGAGCCCTTTAAATCTTCCTTTGTGAACACCCCTTTCGGTGGCTCGTCTTTGTTCGGACCAAAAGTCAGAGTTCCTAAACAGGTGTGAACAAGAAGGAAAGACTCTCTCTGCTATTGGAATCCATTTTTCCCTACCTACCAGGCCTTATCCAAAGGGTCAAAGAGGAAGAAAAATGTGGTTTCGAAAATCCCAGAGAGCTTTCCAGGAAACGTGGTGATTCTTCTACCAGGGGCAGAGGGAAGTACTAATGGAAGATGCTGACCATGTGGCAGAGGGGGGTCCACAAAACCAGGGTGACATGGAAGCATTCCTTGGTAAGCCATTTCAGCACTTCTGAAAGGATGCCCACCTGCCCATCTCTGGAGGCAGTCGGGGGCTGCTTATCTTTGTATCCAGAAGCCTGGTTAACTATAACAAGAGACAAGTGGGTACAAAGTATCGTATCCAGAGGACATACCCTGTTCTTTCCCTGTCCCAAACACAAAAACCATCCCAGACATTCCAACCAGTCAAAAGGAGCAGGCAACTGTAGAAATACAAAAGTTGCTAGACAAAAGAGTCATCCAAACAGTCCCTGCAGACCAAATAGAATCCGGGACTTACTCAAGGTTCTTTTTAGTTCCAAAGAAAACAGGGAACTGGAGACCCATCCTGGATCCTAGCAAAGTAAACAAATCAGTGAGAAAGTCAAAGTTCTGGATGGTAACATTGCAGTCAATAGTCCCTTTTCTGGGACAAGACGATTGGATGTGCTCTATAGACCTCCAGGATGCATACTTTCACATAAAAATGGACAGCTGCTCCAGGAGTCATTTGCGCTTTCGGCTAGGAGCCAGTCACTACCAGTTCTGTACTCTGCCCTTTGGCTTTACTACAGCCCCCAGAGTGTTCACCTTGTGTATGGCAGTAGTAGTAGCAGCTCACTTGAGACGCCTAGGATTCCAAGTGTTTTCATACCTAGATGGCTGGCTCTTGACCCCCACCACCGAGCATCTACTATTGAAAACGAGAGATACCACCTTACATCGTGTGTGTGTGTTATTTTAACATTTTTGCTGTTTATTAAATCTGTTAATTCCTTCAGAATAACTTACTGTTGTGTTGTTTGTTTAATACTGCATATGAAGTTGTTGTTTTCATTTATTCTTCAACCTGAGGGACCGAGATCCGGCACGGATCCGACTCGGCCACATACTTCAGCTTCTGATCCAAGCTCTTCCCCTACCCATAATGGCCCTCTCTCCCTCCTTCCCCAGATCTTGTTTGCCACTCATTCAAACAGCAGTGTAATCTTATAGCACCAAGTTACCTTAGTGGGTAAGTGATAATTTTATGGTTCATTCATCTCTTTCCTACTCTCTGTCTGTTGTTTCTCCCCACCCTTTCGTTGTGCCCAGTTGTTGGTTCTGTGCTTTAAAAAAAAAAAAAAAAACTCCTTTGTTTCCTTTCTCTTCCTTCTAGTTAGTGAGTTTGTATGTGTGCATCTGTTTCTTGTTAGCCATGGCAGACTCCAAAGCCGGGCTTTAGGAAATGTGCACAGACTCTAAAGCCGGGCTTTAGGAAATGCGCACAGCTGGCCATAAACTACCCCATTTGGATGGCCACACTCTGTGCATTGTATGCTTAGGTGTGCCCCACCTAGATACCTCCTGTTTGATCTGCGCTGGCTTCAAACCCCATGCATTGATCGACAGGAGGAATAAGCTAATTCTGAAAGGTCTCCTTCCCCCTCCATCTTCAGAGGCCTCCACTTCCTCTGCCCCAGCCTCTGGGACTCAACCTTCCGCCAAGAAGGCCAGGGACGCAGAGAAGCACCACCATAAGGAGTGGGACAGGCCTAGAAAGTGGTCCCCTGACTGCTCTTCCTCGGCCGAGTCTTCGGCCAAGACCCACCCAGATCCAAGCCTGGGCTCCCCTCCGCTCCGGTCGCCTTGCTTCTCACCAGAGGTCACTCAGGCTCAATCTCTCCAGGCCTGGGTCGGTGGTATCTTCCAGCTGGTCCTCTTGGAGCCTGTCTGAAGCTGAGGTGGACAGGATGATGCATAAATTCATCCAGGCCCAGATTCAGTTGGGAGTCCTTCTTGCTCTGTCTACCTTCGGGGCTGGGGGCATACAGTTTTCCTTTTTTTGATTATTCCTTCTCTGCTGTGACCCCTGATTTCGGAGTCATTGGGTCTGAGGTTCCCTGGTGTCAGTGGGTTGGTGCTGATGGTTCCAGGTACCTACCACCAACCATTGCAGTTAGTAGTTCGACCCCGATGTTTTTGGAGCCAGTGGACTCTTGGAGCAGAAGCCGCAGCGTTGCATTCGAGGGGATAGCATCTACTTTGAGACCGTCGGTGTCATTCTTTCCTCTCGGATTTTCAGCATTGGGAGGCCCAGCTCCTGCTCCTTCCTCGGCATAGTTAGTGGCGGATCTGCCCTTGGCCATGCCGTCTTCAGTGATCCGTTCGCCTTCTGCCTTTGACATGATGAAGAGGGTCCTCTCGGCCCCTTCGAGACCTCTGATACTTTCATCCTCGAAGTCCATCCTGGCTCCCTCTCTTTGTGGGCCGTAGTCTGCAATCCTGCTCCCTCAAGGGACAGCCTGTTGCTACTTTGTCCCACGAGGTCCCCCCCATGAATTTCCTCAGGCTTCTGAGTGCTGCCCGGATTTTCTCCCTGAAGAGCCCCCTGGGAAGCACATGTGCAAGGGGAGGGTTCCCTTCGATCCCCCCCGGAGGATGTCTCCTTTAAAGACATCATGGAGATCCTGCATCATTGTGATGGGTGGTCCACCCAAAAGCCCAACCTGGATGAGTCTGTATACCTGGAGGCATCTGACACAGGATCCTCTAGCTCCTGGGTGTCCCCTCCTGTGGATCCCCTTGTAGATCTAATATCGTCTAGGGCATGGAAGGAACCAGATACGGTTGAAACTATCCACAAGTGCCCGGACAAAGTACTTAGCACTGCCTCAGATAGGCAGCATTGGTCAAAAGGATCTCCAGTCGATGCCATGGTGGTTGCAGTGGCCACCAAGAAAGACCTCGCACAGGAGAGTTCTGTGGTCCATCCCCCAGACAGGGAGTCTTGGGCCATGGACTCTTTTAGGAAGCGGACTTACACTTCGGCCACATTTGCCTTATGTGCGCTGAACTACTTGGCACACATCATCAGACTGCAGAGGGACCTGGTCCAAGAGGTTGCTGAGTCTGCCCCAGGGTCCATGTCAGAAGAGAAAAAGGTGTTCTCCTCCCGTATGGCTACCCTTACATATATCTCAATGACGTTCATGAGGCTGCTATCACACCCTATGGAAGGTGCCCCTAGGGGTGCTAGGACAGGCATAGCCATCAGGTGTCATGCCTGGCTCCAGCTTTGTGCTTTCTCGGAGCCCTTCAAGGTGTAATTCGTGAAAGACTTTGTGTGATGGTTCCACCCTGTTTGGCAAAATGGTTCAGGATACCTTAGTCCAGGGTGAGAAGGATGGGAAGACTTGGTCTGCTGTCGGGATCCGCTTCTCCACCCCACAATGATCCTTCTCTAGGAATCAGCGTGGGGTAAAGAAGATGTGGTTCCAGAAATCTCCAGGCTTTTCCCAGGATGCTCAGGATTCGTCTTCCCCCAGAAGCAGAGGAGGATATGACAGATGCCGTCTTCATGGCAGAGGAGGCCCAAAGAACCAAGGGTCTCAGAATCTCTTCCCAGACTGACCCTCGCAGCAGCCCTGAAGGGTTGCCCGACTGCTCGTCTCTGGAGGAGGTCGAGGGATGCCTGCCTCTGCACTCAACAGCCTGGGAGTCCATCACCAAAAATTGTTGGGTTTTGCAAATAATATCCTGAGGATACTCGATCCCCTTTCTTCATCTCCTAGTCCCTCCCAAACACCTCCCAGACGTTCCACCCATGCAATGGGAGCAGGTAGCCATAGAAATTCCAGGCTGCTGGAAAACCTAGTCATCCAGCATTTCCACCCAGACCAATCTAGATCAGACATTTATTGCAGGTTCTTTTTAGTGCCAATGAAAACTGGGAACTTAAACCTATTCTGGATCTTTCATCCCTGAACCTGTCAGTTGCCAAGATGAAATTCTGGATGGTCACCCTTCAATCCATTCTGCCCTTCCTGCAGATAAATGACTGGATGTGCTCGGTGGACCTCAAAGAAGCATACTATCTTATCAAGATGAACACATGCTCTCAGAGGTTCCTCTGCTTCCAGCTGGGAGTCAGTAATTTTCATTTCAGAGCCCCCCCCCCCCTTTGGGCTCACCACGGCTCCCCGGGTGTTCACCAAAGTGATGGCAGTAGTGGTGGCTCACCTGCAGCTGCAGGGGCTTCAGGTCTTTTCCTGCCTGGATGATTGGTTCCTTTCCACTCCCTCCAGGCATCGAATGATTCAAGGCAGGGATCTTCTTCTTCATACTGCTCAATATGCGGGTATAACCATAAATGTAAATAAATTTCAGCTGGCACCAAAACAGGTTCTCGATTTCATAGGGGCTTGGATAGATACTACTTAGGTCAGGGTGTTTCTACCTCCAGACAGACTATTATCACTCCAACATCATGTGTTACATTTTTCAAGCCAAACTCCCCCCAGCAGGTTCAGTTCTTTGGGGTCCGTGACAGCCACAGTTACTCTTGTTCCAACTACACATTGTCCTATGAAAGTTCTTCAATGAACCTTAGCTGTTCAGTGGTCCTGGCTAGACCTTCCCTTGTCACATCCTGTTCAATTGTCACATGTTTGCAATGACTCCCTTCTTTGGTGGCTTCACTCCCAGGTCCTCCTTCAGGGTCATCCGTTTGTTCTTCCCTCCCCCACGATTACAGTGACCACAGATGCCTCCCTGCTCGGGTGGGGGTGACTTGCATGAGAGGGATGGTCCAAGGCACGTGGTCCTCTCTGGAGACCGATCTGCATATCAGTGTCCTGGAGTTGAGGGCAGTGGTTCTAGTGTTGCATGCTGTAGATACCTTTCGTCCTCCGGGGACTATTGCCATACAAACAAACGGACAGTATGTCAGTAGTCTGGTACATCAACAAACAGGGGGGACCAGATCTTATCCCATTTGTCGCAAAGCCCTGAGATTGTGGGAGTGGGTGATCTCCACCGGCCATTTTCTGGTGGCAATGCACATTCCGGGAAGGTCCAACGTACTAGCGGGTGGGCTCATCAGGTCTATTCTCATGCCTTACGAGTGGTGTCTGAATCCTTCAGTAGCGGAACAGATCTTTCTAAAGTGGGGTCAGCCCTGCTGCGATCTCTTCGCCTCTCCTTCCAAAGCGAAGTGCAGCGAGCATTTCACTCTGAACCCCTCTCTGGGGGAGCCCCCCAGAGACACTATAGTTCATGCTTGGCCCTCTGGTGTAATGTATGCTTACCCTCCGCTTCCTCTAATATCCAAATTCATTTGGAATGTTCGACGGTTGGGGAGCCTGGTGATCCTCATTGCCTCTTTCTGACCTTGCCAAGTTTGGTTCCCCTCTCTGTGGTCTCATGCATTGTGTCCACCTTGGACATTAGATCTGGTTCTGGATCTGATCATACATCCCTTTGGGATTCCTTACCCAGACTTAGTCAGCCTGAAGCTCAGGGCTTGACTGCACCAGTTCCCATGATAGTGAGGACTCACAGGCTGTCTTCTCCTGTCAAGAAAATCTTGGTTGCGGCTCACAAATCTTCTACAAGGAGGTTTATTTGAGTAAATGGAAGCATTTCTTGATCTCGGCTTTTCAGCATGACCTGGATCCTTTCACTGTGCCAGTTCTCGCCATTTTGGAATTTTTGCCAGATATGATGCTAGCTTCACTACAGTTAAGGTACAACTGGCAGCGATTTCTAACTTTCACTTAAGCGAGAATTTGGATTCTTTCAAACTTTATAAGGCCTTATTGAAAGGTACCTTCCTCCTCAGGCCTATGGTTAAGGACCCAACAGCCCCTTTAGATCTCACCTTGGTGTTGCAGGTCCTGGTTTCCCCTCTTTTCGAACCAGCGGCCACAGTTGAGTTGCAGTTTCTGTCATGGAAGATGGCCTTTTTGGTTGCTGTTACCTCAGCCAAGGGGGTTTCTGAGATCCAAGCCTTATCTATCAAGTCCCCTTATATGGTATTCCACAAAGATATGGTATCACCGGGGAGTAATCCATCTTTTCTGCCAAAGGTGGCATCATAGTCTAATGTTAACCAGGTCATCAATTTGCCAGTTTTCTTTCCAAATTTTCAGAATAAGGGAGAGTAGAAGTTGCACTTGCCTGGTGTTCACAGGCAACTGCGCTTCAATTTGCATATAACAAAATTTTTTCGTAAGTCTGATCAACTTTTTTGTTTCATTTTCTAAACCTTTTTTTGGTAAGCCAGTTCCTAAAGTTACTATCACTCGATGGATTTTCTGAATGCATTTTGTTGGCCTATCAAGCCAAAGGGTTATCTCCTCCAGGGCATGTCCGAGCGCATTCCACCAGGTCTGTTGCTACTTCTGCCACTTTTTGATCCAAGGTCTCTCTAGGTAATATCTGCTCTGCCACTACCTGGGCATCTCTGCACATATTTATTTCCCATTATAAATTGGATCTTCTTTCCAGGGGCAGGGCATCCTTTGGTTCAGCCATGCTCTGGAACATCCTTCCATGAGAAACGCCCAGAGTTTATTGGTAGCTGGGGACTCTGTCCCTCAGGTTGAAGATCAACTTCAGTTATGTATTTACCATAACATTCCATCTGACTTGTTGATTTTTATTTGTCTTCAACCTTCCCTCCCTCCTTCCCCCTGCCTTGTGTGGGCTGCATAGTGGACCAGATGAACAGTCTTAGCTCCTCTATTTTGGCTTATTTTTTTCCCCTTGCTAGGCTCTTTATGGGTCATGCCAGTTTTATGGGCATATTGTTTTAGATTGGGGTGTTGCTGTTCTACAACAAACTTGATCTGAGGGGAGGAGGGAGACACGGGCATTATGGGTAGGGGAGGAGCTTGGAGCTTGGTTCCGAAGCTGAAGTATGCTGCCAAGTCGGATCCATGCCGGATCTGGGTCCCTAAGGTCGAAGACAAATGAAAATCAACAACTCTGTTAGAATGTTATGGTAAGTACATAACTTCTTCTTTTAAGTAGTTATGGGGCTTTTCTAAAGTGTTCTATGACTTGTACTGGGAAACTGAAGTTCTGCGGTGTCAGATGAACATTAGGACTGTTGTTGTTGTTTATCTGATTCATTTTAAAGTTATGACAGGCAAATATCGCAATTTGTTTTCACTTTTTTATTAATTTTTATGATATTTATTACTGGATTAACATTCTTATAGCCATTTGTATTTCTCTTCACAGTTTTACCACAAATTACTTTATTAGTATTTCTGTGGAGATTGTTTCATTCCTGACAACTGAATCTCTAAGTAAATGCTTATTTATGCTGTGTTCTATTTGATTTAAGGGTATATATTTGATTTCTGTAAATGTTTGGGCAAGTGAATTTTACTTGGCACTTTGACTGTGTGCTGTTTACCACACTGTGGAGAATGTAGAAAAGTCCTCACAAAAGTTAAACTGTTTCTGCTATATTTAGCAGCCACATCTGATGTATTGAGGATGCTTGTTTGGTGATATAACCATATTTTTTTAATCTAAAAATGAGATTTTGAATGCTCTTTTAAGTTCTGAATTTGTGTTGGGTTTGGTCTTTTTGCTACCTAGATTCTCAAACAATCAGAAGATGGAAGTAAATTGATGCTTGAGGTATCTAGAATATTTCATATTCCCAGGTTCTCCTCTAACAAGGCATCCAACTTCAAAAGAACAAGACTCAGGGTACCAAGAAGAAATGACAGGAGGATAATGCTTCCAAGCCAAATAAAAGAGGCTCATTTCCCCCCAAAAATATCATTCCGCTAATAAAAATGACTATGCCAAGATTATGAACATCCCATCCCTTCCTCCTGTCCTTTTTCCCCTTTCACCTTCCCCCAGGTTTTTGCTCAACCCAGCAGCCTGGCCATAAACAGTCTCAGATAAGTGGAAGCTAAGAATAATTCAGTGAGGATACTTTTGCCAGTAGCAGAAAATCCTCCTCCATTCAGGGACATCCCCCCCACCCACACACACATACCCCTATGGACCAAACATGCCTGTTCTCTCTTGTACTCTGTCACATGTTGCTAGCAATGGTTATAGAAACAGCTCCTGCACAACAAAAAAGAAAAGGATTTTATACTGGAATCTTTGGCACGAAGGAAAAAGAGCTATCATGGAGACTAGTGTTAGAGCTGGCATACCTTAATACCTCCCTGAAAGTACCCAGATTCAAAATACTCACCTGGCAGGCAGTCATACGCCTTCTTCCAAACCACTTTTTCATGGTGACTTTACATTTGAAGGATGCTTATCACATGCCAATTGCTTCCAACTTCAAGTTGAATTTACAAAAGTCCTGTCTCACAACCTCACAAAGAATTGTCTTTCTTAGGTGTATGATGAACACAGAAAAAATATGCCCTTTCTAGCAAAAGGCATAGGTGTGATTGTTCAGAACATTTTCATGGATATATCTCTTCAAGAAGCTGCTTCTGCAAGAGTGTTTTTTTATTTTTTTTTATTTCTAGGTCTCATGGCATCAGTGATCCTTATAACACCACTGCCCAGACTCCATATTAGAAATAATCAGTGGTACTTTAAAAACTTGTAAACCAAACACCTACTTCCATTGAAGCTCCAGGTACCAGAGGTGGATTTTGCAAACAAAAGTTACAGTGGTGGAAGGATCAGTTTTCTCTCTTTCCAGACCTACCCTTCTTCCAGACCCCAGTTCATTCAGTCTAGATGGACTCGTTAGTATTTTCTTGGGGACAGTGTACAGGTTAGTTCAAGTGCAAGGTGAATGGGGTCCTTCAGATGCTGTGAAGCACATAAATGTCAGAGTGTCAGCAGGAATTCAGACCTTAAAAGTTCTTCACTACTTATGGTCTCCAGGTCACCTTTTATTGGTTGCAGACAACACCACAGTCATGTGGAACCTGAACAAACAAGGAGGTACAAGGTCATGCTGTTTTTTTGCTTGTTGGTAGAGATGGCCTGGGAGCTAGCCTTACAGCATTCTTTGATGCTTTAGGCCTCATACATCCTGTCAAAGCAAAACATAGTCTCAGAAAGACTAAGCAGATCCCTGCTGGACCCTCACAAGTAGAAACTTGGGATAGAGGTCTGCTTGGATTTGGTCCACACTTGGAGAAAAGTTCAGATAGATTGGTTTGCCTTTATTCAAAACAGAAAAAAAAATTCTTTGAAACATTCTTGCAGCCATGCTTGGAGAGCAGAACCATTCTCATTCCCTTGGGTGGGAATTTTCCTCTGTGCAGTTCCACCTTTTCTGATGATACCCAAGGCATTTCTAAAGATTCAGAAAGAATTACCAAAGATCATTGTGGTGAACCCCTTCTGGCCTAGGCAAGTTGTTTCCCCCATTTAATGGAACTGGCCAAGGGCAATTATGCCAATCTTCCACACACACTGGATCTGCTCGCACAGTGTCAGGGGTGACTGGTGGATTCCAGCTTAGGGCAGTTGCTACTGACAGCATTTGTTCCATGAGGATATGCAAGTATTGAAGGAGGCAAGAAAACCTTCAGCTAGAAAATCTTGTGTTTACAAGTTTTTCAAGGTGGTGAGTAACCAATATCAGAGGGTTCAGTATGGTGTCTTCCCTTCCGGGTTTGAAATACTTGCGTGAGATACTCAGTGATGTGTTTATCAAGGTGCATCTTGCTACAGTCTCAGCTTATCTACCAGTGGATTTCCCTCTTTCATCTGTCTTTGTGGTCAGTTTACAAAAGAAATGTTGCACTTAAAACCCCCCTCAAAAGAAAATTCCTCCTCGGAATCTCAACTTTGTTTTTGAAATATTGACCTTATCTCCTTTTGAACTTGCGTTTCATGCTCTTATGAGGTTCATCGCTTGGGAAAATTGCTTTTGTTTATTGCTGTGACATCCACAAGGTGAGTTTCTTGAGTTGCAAACTCACATGGGCCAGCCTTATCTGATTTTCACAAAGACAGGGTTGTTCCATGCACTAATCCCTGTGTGGGGAGAATGATGCAGGGACTGCGGAAATACATTTGCAGGGTCTTTGAAACAGGAATCGTAGAGCAAAACACATAAACATAAAAAAAGATGTTGCCACTTATAAAAGCTCTGAACTCTCTTAATTATCTGTGGTTCCCTGGATCTGTACAAGTATTTACAGACATTACCACAATGATGTGGTACATTAAAAAGTAGGGGGTGAGGGGTTAGACCTTACCGTTTGTGCAGACTAGCCATGGTAGCCTAGGATATACCTTTACAGCACAGTCTCACTGTACAAGCACCATACATACTGTCAGCAAAATTGTGTGGCATGTAAGCTGAGCTGGACCAGGACATACACTTTTGAATGGAAATTGAATCAAGGGATCTTAAAAAATTGATCAAACTGTGGAGTGCACCTCAAGAACATGTTTTTGCCTCCACTTACAACACTCAGTTGGCAAATGTATGCATCAGGATTCCATACTAGCAGGCCATAAGAACAGATGCTATTCCTTTTTCTCGAAGAAGAATGCTCCTGAATGCTTTTCCACCCATTATACTAATATCATTGGTTATTCTGAAGATACACAAGGTCCCTCTAAAGATCATTGTGGTGACTCCATTCTATCCCAGGCAGCAGTAGTTCTTCCTTTTCTTGAAAATGGCCAGGGACAGTTACCATAAGCTTTCTCACAAACTGGACCTACTCATGTAAGATCAAGGATATTTAATACATCCTGATACCAAACAGCTACAACTGACTTCCAGGATAATAGAATCGTAATACTTTTTAAGCATCTTTTTTTTTTTTGTCAACATATAGGCGGTATTAAAGGATGCAAGAAAACTTGCTACCAGAAAATCATATGTTAGTAAATGTAAAAGGTCTTCTAGTTGCTGCCAAGAAAAGAACCAGGCACCAGTCAGGGCTAGTGGTTCTCTGGATGTACATTATTTGAGTGAGCTGCTATCACCTGGCTTATCATACTCCTAAATCAGAGTTCATTTATCAGCTATTTGTGCAAGTTTGCCCATGGGTATCCTCCTTCAATACAATCTCATGGGAAATGTGTATTAAAGGAGTGTTGCATACCTCCTTGAAGATAAGTGGCTGCTCCTTGTGATTTTAACTTTGTTAGAAAAAAATACTTGAACTAGTTAATAAGGTTACCACCTTTCATTGTGGCTAAAATTGGACCAAAGCCACACCCTTCGCACCATCCATAACCCCACCCATTTCTGCCCATCCCCACCCACTTTTCCACCCATTTTGTGATGTCAGCCAATGGTGAATGCCCTCTTTTTTTTTCCATTCCTTGTGCCTTTTTTCTGTCAATTTACTAGAAAATTTACTAAAAAGGCATAGTAAATCTGCCGATTTAACAAACTCTGATAGTTTGTTTCTTTTTTTGAAACAGAATACCAGTGTTTGTACAGTCTACCGGACAATCAGTTTGATTTACGGATAGTCTGGAAAAAAAACAGATAGGTGGCAACCCTACTAGTTAATCAGATAGACTTGATGTTCTTAACATGTAAAGCAGTGAAATTCATCATTCCCATTGTTGCAGTTAGGCTATATGAGTTGTGTCTTGCCCAAGGCAGAACAACTGGCCCGCTTCCCAAAGCTCTGGCTGTCTCCTACACTTCCACTCTGACTGATGATTGGATAGCCCTGAGAAAGGAAATCAGCAGTCAGAGTGGAAAATCTTCAGTACTTTCTTTTCAGCTACTGAAGAAGCAGATCAAAGGATTCACAAGAGCAGCAGCCAGTACTTCGTCACCTTTATTTCTGCCTGTCAAGTCCCCTTTCAATAACCCTTTCACACAGAAAATGTTATTATTTTCTAAATTCAGTTTGTGTGTAAAAAAAAAATGTTTTTAATTTATTTTACTTTCGTGGTTCTGACCCTGTTAAGATACACGGTATTTCTTTAATTTTGTAAGGTTCCTATCAAAGACCACTATTTTTAGCTTTGGCTCATTTGTGGCCTTATTTTGTGAGGAAATGTAATTTTTGTGCTTTATCAAAAGTTTTATATGGAGAATGTTTTATTTGGACAGGGAATTCTACAAGGGATTTACTGCTTCTTTTCATGGTGTGATAACTTACCTACCATTATTTTCTGTTAAACTGCTTTTATACTAAAGGGGTTTCTTACAGGAGTTTTGTGTGCTACTTATGTATTGCAGTGTTTTGGGGACATTTAATGTGTGTTAAAGTGTAATTGTGCTGTTTGTGCTATTTGACAACTTAAATTATGACTGACTGTTCCAGCATTGCTTATGCTTCTCTGAGTTCCGTTGTTCCTAGAAAGAAAAAACAACTTACAAGGGAGCCCTCGCCATCTCCCAAGTCTTCATCTCAGCCCCTACAAGGTGACCCTGTAGTGACAAATAGTCATTCCTCAGACCTCTCACCTCCCTCTCCAGCGTCCCTTGGTGTTGTCCTTTCAACAACTGTGAACTGAAGGTCAGACAGTCTCTCTTATGCTATTTCAGTGCCTGAGGTGATTATGGGAGAACCATCTTTAATGGGGCATGGAGACATGCTAGAGTTGCTACTGGATGTTGCCATTGAACTGAGGAGATATTATGTTGCAGGTGGATATACCTCATTCTACTCATATTCCTCCTGTAATGCAAACCTTAGAGGGTGCATATAATGCTTCCTGTAGCAACACTTAACCTTCAGTCCACAAACAAGCAAACAGACTTTACAAGGTTTCTCAGTCTAACAGGCAGATCTGTTGACTTCATTTGCTCTGCAACCTGTGGGTATCGGATCCAACTCGGATCCGAGCCGGCAGCTTTCCAAGCTAATAGAGCCGAGCTCCAAGTTCCTCCCCCTACCCATAATGCCCTGCCATCTCCCTCTAACCCTCAGATCTCATTTGCCGCGGCTTCCATAAGCTTCTCTAGAATGAGCTCCGAGCAATAGTACTGTAAGTCAGTCTTAAAAACTTCTTTTCTGTCAGATTTTTCCTTTTCTTGGTGTGTGTGAACTCCCCCTCTATTTTGTAGTCTTTGTTTGGTAGTTCTCTTGAAAATTTAGTTAAGTTAGTTTTATTCCCCTCCCCACTCTGCGTGTGTGAAGGTGTGTGCTTGTGGGCCTACTTTTCTTTTTTCTTTTACAATGGCTGAAGGCCCTAAAGCCATTTTCTCAAAATGTACCGAGTGTGGCCATAAGCTGTCTCCAGCAGATGGTCACACTCGGTGTGTCCTTTGCCTGGGGGTTGACCACCTTTCTTCGGGCTGTACTATCTGTGCAGCCTTCAACCCCAGGGCTTTGAAGGATAGGAGGTCGAAGCTTATTCTGGTGGGCCTTTTGCCCCCAGACTCTGCTTCTTCCACCTCGGTGGTGCCAGCCGCGGCTGCCCAACCTGTCGCTCCTGATCCCCTGGCCGGGACTCACCCTCCCACCTTGGCCCAGGAGGAAAGGGAAAGTAGGAAAAAAAGAGAGAAAAGATAGAGAAAGAGAGGAGGAGAGGCACTGGAGCCATAAAAGGCGGTCTGAATCCACCTCTTCGGCACCGCCGTCTAAAAAGCTCGCCTCTCCCCTTAAGGTCTCAGGGCCGTCCCCCTCTCAGCTCCGTTCTCCACGATTCTCCCCGGAGCCGAAGGAGGAGACCCGGTCGCCTTCCAGGTCATCCAGGCGGCCTTCCCGGCCGACTTCGGTGGCCTCATCTAGATCCAGCAGAAGCTTGTCAGATTCTGATATGGACCGGATGATACGTCGATTTCTTCAGGCCCAGATGCAGATGGGAGTGCTCTTGCCCCCCCCCCCCCACTGGGGGAAGCTCGACACCTTTTTTTGCCCCCATCACTCCTTCTCCGACCCGCTTTTGGGGCTTGGAGCTATCGGATCCGACTAGCTTCGGAGCCGGGGTAGGGTTGGCGCCGACAGTGCTTCCTACTTCGGCGCCGACTGTACCCTCGAGTCTGTTGGATCCATTTTTGGATCCGAGTTCTCAGGGCTGTGAGCTGAACGTCAGATCTGAGAGAGCCAGTGGACCTTCGGCTCCGTCAAGGTCAGGGCACACTACCCTTTCGGATACGGTCGGATCACCTTCGGCACCGATCCGCACGTCGGATCCGAGAGGAATGCTTTCAGATCCAAGGGAAAGCAGTTCCCCCTCGGCATTCAACGTTGTGGAGAGGGTCCTTTCGAGGGATTCGAGGCCCCAGGCTCTTGCTTCAGATCCACCTGCCATTCCCACTCATAAGGGCCTGTCCTCCATCATCCGGCACCAGGACAGCCTGCGCCTACGTCCCAGATTGTTCCCATAGGGGAACAGGACATTGTTGGTGAGGCCTCTTCGGACAGCCCCCCCGAGGAGGTCCCTCACAAACGGAAGTGCAAGAGGAGGCACTTGGACTCACCCGAGTCCCTCACAGAGGACACGGACTTGGTGGAAGGGGAAGGTTCCCCAAGGTCACCCCTCGAAGACGTCTCCTTTGGAGACATCATGGAAATGTTACGCATTAGAGGGGGGTGGTCTGCCCAAAAACCTTCCTCGGATGAGTCTGTGTTTCTGGAGGCGTTTGATGCAGGCCCATCTACCTCTTGGGTGTCCCCTCCCGCCGATCTCCCGGTGGACTTCATTACTACCAGGGCATGGAAGGAACCGGACACTGTTGAACCAATTCCTAAGAGACCGGACAGGATCCTCGGCCCTCCCATGGACAGGACAGTTTGGAGCAAGGGTGCCCCAGTGGATGCCATGGTGGTGGCGGCTGCCACTAAAAAGGAATTAGCACAGGAGAGTTCCTCGGTGCATCCTACAGACAAGGAGTCTCGGATGATGGACTGTTTGGGAAAGCGGATGTTTTCTTCAGCGACCTTCTTTGTAAGGTCACTGAATTATATGGCACATGTGATTAGGCTGCAGCGAGACCTGATTAAAGAGTACGCTGCGTCACCCCCAGAGTCCATGTCAGCCAAGGACAAGCGAACCTTCTTGGCTCGAATGGCCACTCTCAAGTCAATCACCAACACGTCTATGCGGCTCCTTTCCCATGCTACGGAGGGAGCGGCTAGAGCTAGCGGAACAGGCGTCGTCTTATGTAGACAAGCCTGGCTCCGTCTCTGCGACTTTGCAGAACCCTTCAAGGCATCCTTCGCGAACGCCCCCTTCGGTTCCACACTCTTAGGCAAAACCGTCCGCGATACGCTTCTCCAGAGCGAGAAAGACGGGAAGACATTGTCTGCTGTCGGGATCCGCTTCTCGGCTCCTCAGAGGTCCTACTCCAGGAACCAAAGAGGACAAAAGAAGATGTGGTTCCGGAAAGCTCAACAATCCCGTTCTGCTCCGGATAACTCATCCTTCAGAGGCAGAGGAGGACAGGGTGGACGCCGGCCCAGGGGTAGAGGGAGCCCGAAAAATTTTGGGTCGAGAGAACCTTTTTCAGATCGACCCACGCAATAGCCCTGAGGGGTTGCCTGACTGCTCCTCTCTGGAGGCAGTTGGGGGGGGCACTTCTCAGAACACCTAGCGAAATGGGAGTCCATCACAGCAGATCGCTGGGTGCTCCGAATTATATCCAGAGGATATTCAATCCCCTTCCTATCTCACCCTCCCCGAGCAACAAAACTCCCCGATGTCCCACCCGATCAGAGGGAGGCAGCAGCATCAGAAATCTTAGGGCTGCTAAGAAAAAGAGACATCCAGTGCGTCCCCCCCCCGAACAATCCGGTCAGGCTTTTACTCCAGGTTCTTTCTGTTGCCAAAAAAGACGGGGGACTCACGATCCATCCTCGACCTGTCAACGCTGAACCTGTCAATTGCCAAGGAAAAGTTCCGGATGGTCACTATTCAATCCATTCTCCCACTTCTGCAGGAAAACGACTGGATGTGCTCAATAGACCTCAAGGATGCGTACTACCACATTTTGATGGACAGACCATCCAGGAGGTTCCTCCGCTTTCAGCTGGGAGCCAGCCATTATCAGTTCAGGGTCCTACCCTTTGGTCTCACCACAGCCCCCAGGGTGTTCACCAAGGTCATAGCAGTTGTAGGGGCCCACCTGAAGCTTCAGGGAATACAGGTCTTTCCGTACCTGGACGACTGACTCCTAACCGCCCCCACCAAGCATCAACTCTGCTCAGGCAGGGACTACTTCTTACGCCTAGCCCACCACCTAGGGAACACGATAAATCCCCAGAAATCCTACCTTCAACCCACTCCGATTTTGGAATTCATAGGGGCCAGGATAGACACTACTCAATCCAGAGTCTTTCTGACTAGGGACAGGCTTCGCAATCTGAGCCTTCGCATTCTAAATCTCTTACGATCGTCAGCCCCACCAGCGGAACTAGTCCTGAGGGCCCTGGGATCTGTGGCAGCAGCCATCAATCTATCTCCCCTTTCGCTCGCCTCAAGATGAGGATCCTTCAGTGGACGTTACAATTACAATGGTCCATCCTCTGTCAACCCCTGACCACACCTATTCCTCTCACCAGGATTTTGCAGGGAATCGCTTCTTTGGTGGCTCCACTCCAGAGACCTTCGAGAAGGCCGCCCCTTTGTTATACCCCCTCCCCAAGTCACGGTGACCACGGACGCTTCTCTCCTCGGGTGGAGGGGGCATTGCATGGGCAGATCCGTCCAAGGCACGTGGACTTTCACAGAGACCTCACTGCATATCAGTGTCTTGGAGATGAGGGCGGTGCTTCTAGCGTGCAAGCTCTCCATCCCCTTCTCCCTCCAGGAACTATTGCACTTGAAACAGACAACATGGCGGTAGTATGGTACATAAACAAACAGGGGGAAACCAGATCCTATCCACTTTGCAGGGAGGCAATGAGAGTATGGGAATGGGCGATAACCACCAACCGCTTTCTCATAGCAACGCACATACCGGGTCGGTCAAACATCTTAGCGGACAGGTTGAGTCGGACGATCCTCTCACCTTACGAGTGATCTCTGAACCCTGCTGTAGCGAAACAAATCTTTCTCCAATGGGGTTAACCTTGCTGCGATCTCTTCGCCTCGCCTTCGAACACAAAGTGCAGCGAATTCTTCGATCTGATTCCCCCACCAGGGGAAACCCCCAGAGATGCTCTAGTTCATGCTTGGCCATCCGGTCTTCTGTATGCTTATCCTCTTCTTTCCTTGATGACAAAATTCTTGCAGAAAGCTCGTCGGTTGGGGAGCAGAATTATCCTCATAGCTCCATTCTGGCCTCACTAAACCTGGTTCCCTTACCTACGGTCTCATCAAGTACATCCTCCTTGGATTTTGGATCCCAAACCGGATCTAATCTCTCACCCTTTAGGATTGAAGACCCCCAATCTGGACTGCCTGAAGCTGTCAGCTTGGTTGATCCAGTTCCCTTGATGACTGGGCCCCCCTTTGAGCCCGCAGCTTCAGTCGATTTGAAATATGTATCATGGAAAATGGCCTTTCTGATTGCCATTACTTCTGCAAGAAGAATATCAGAGCTTCATGCTCTTTACAGTAAACCTCCCTATATAATTTTTCATAAAGATAAAGACAGGGTCTCCCTCAGGACTAATCCCTCCTTTCTTCCCAAGGTGGCTTCGGAAGTCAACATCAACCAGACCATTAATCTGCCTGTTTTCTTTCCAAATTTTCAAAATAAAGGAGAATACAGACTTCATTGTCTGGATGTTCACAGGCAGTTACGCTTTTACTTAAATAGAACAGCGGATCTTCGGAAATCTGACCAACTTTTTGTTTCCTTTGCAAAATCTTGTCTGGGCAAGCCAGTTACTAAGGTAATCTTAGCGGGATGGATTTCATGGTGCATTCTCCTAGCGTAGAAAAGCTCTCGCCGTCCTGAGCCCCTGAGAGTACGAGCCCATTCTACCCAATCCATGGCCTCTTCTGCTGCCTTCTGGTCAAAGGTTTCCTTGGATGACATTTGCTCGGCAGCTACTTGGGCGTCCTCTCATACCTTTATTACACACTACAAATTGGATTTGATCTCCAGAGGACGTGCATCGTTTGGCTCAACAGTGCCCTGGAATATCCTTCCATAAGGGCCTCCCAAGTTGTTGGTAGCTGGGAACTCTGTCCCACAGGTTGCAGAGCAAATGAAGTTAACTACTTCAGATAAAGAAGTTATGTACTCACCATAATGTTCCATCTGAGTAGGTAACTTAATTTGTCTGCAACCAACCCGCCCTCCATCCCCGCACCCTTAGTTCGTTATTTAAGAGTCAGGATATGGCTTCCTTTCTTGGACATCATTGAAACAGTTTGGAACCACGCCTAGGTTATGGAATTCCTTATTGTCCTTTGGCAAACTCGATCTGAGGGTTAGAGGGAGATGGCAGGGCATTATGGGTAGGGGGAGGAGCTTGGAGCTCAGATCTATTAGCTTGGAAAGCTGCCGGCTCGGATCCGAGTCTGATCCGATACCCACAGGTTGCAGACAAATGAAGTTACCTATTCAGATGGAACGTTATGGTGAGTACATAACTTCTTTTTTTCTCAGCTAGGACTGTGCAGCAATATCACCATCTTCAAGAACAGGAAACAGGCTCTTGGTGACATCAAACTCTTCCCAAGTGGGCAAGGAGAGGAAGATTTTGGACAGGTTTGGTAAGAGAATTGTTTATTTTCTTCTCCTTTGTCATATAGAATTCTTAACTGTCAGAACCACATGTGGAAGTTTGTGCTTTTTTGTAGACAGTTTGAAAGACCATACTACCACTCTTGTTTCTGAATATAGTGCCATTCTCCATTCTGTTGTTTTCAGCATTTCCCAAGTATCTAAATGGGAATGTACTTTTTTTTTCTTTTGTGGTAAAAAGCAATTTTAAACTACTTTTTCTGTGGAGAAACGGCTGTCACTTTAAATTTTAGGGCTGGGCTAAAAGTGCTTCTTAACAGTGTTTTTTCTGGGAATTTTTTTTCACTACTTAACTCCTGCAGCTATGCTTCCTCGGGAATCTGGCAACAGTTTATGTTTAATCATGGAACAACATACCAGTTTTTCCATTGGTCTTTCTTCCAGCCACAAGAAAAAGAAAAGATTGTTACGCAGCCTTTGCCACTACAGCAGGATGGTAGTCTGCCTCAGCCACGGGTGGGTGACTTCTTCATATCTCTCTGATGTAATCCATACAGCCACCTTGGACCAAGGGAAAGACATGTCCTTTGTAACTGTTGGAGTCCCCTTATTATGCAAAGGGGATCCACTCTTGACTGTCCTAGGAGGGGCATGGAAAGTGCTTCTACTTAGCCAGAATGTTTTGCTATCCTTGGCAAAGTTGTCACTGGCAATACTGGGCCTGTTTCTTCACAAATTCCTGCCAAAAAGAAACCGAAAACTAAACATATATCTTGTCCTCCATCAGTTACTCTGAATAATAGTAACTTATTAGGCTTAACTGCAGGTCTAGTACATGCTGTTGACCTTTGTTTTTAAGCTGTTTCTGGAAAGAGAAAAAAATATTCATCTTTCCCTGCAGAAGTTCAATGGATTAAACCTGTGGAGGAATGTGGAGGGACAGATGAATTTTTTTTTCCAGAGATTTCTGATTCAGATTCTCAGGTTAGTATGGTATTTAATAGTCACTGAAAAGGACTTCGTTTTTCTGAGACTATTTCCAGGATGAATATTTTTTTTTCAGTGTGGGAAAAGAGATTTCTCAGTCCCTCAGAAAAATAGTATGATTTGTTACAACTGGATTTCCAGAACCTTCACCTATTCTTCCAGTTCTTTTTGCCTTGGAGGATGTTTTTGTCACAGCCTGCAATGTTCCCGACAGTCAACCGCTGCCCATAAAAAGCAGATAGGATTATATAAAGTATTTTATGTCACTAATCCTAGACTGACCATGTAACCATTGCTTAAGTGAATCCAGCTGCTGCTAAATATTTTAAACTAATACTAATCTCTCCCTCTGTCTCGCCTTCTGACAAGGCTGGGAAGACTTTTGGCAAGTTTTGGGGAAAAGTTTATTCTTTTGCAACTTTAATTTTTAGAATTTCCAGTGGTCAGGCTCATATGTTGAAGTTTATCCTGGCTAATTGTGAAATATGAGGAATGTTTTGACTTCATTTTTTTTCTTTTGACAAGTTTGCTTTGTATAATTTGGCTTCTTTTGTTTTCCAAGTCACTGTTTGTTGTTTAAAATGTATCTGTGACTCTGTGGGAACCACTTCCAGGGCTGCTGCTACTGGAATTGTTTTAAGGGGTTTGTCTGGCTGCATTCTCAGAACCTCCCAGGAGATGTCAAGAATGGAATATTTTGAATTCTACACTGGAAAGAGATCTAGTTTTTGGACGTTCTGCTGCTGCTTTTATTGCTCGTGACTGTGTATTCTGCACTGCCTATTTACAGTACTTGAACAATTTATAGCCTAGGCTAGATTCAGACTTGCTGAATCTAGACTGTTTGGCATTTTCTAAGCACTAAAGCCAACCATCTTAAATTAAGAGGGCCCTCCTGCACCCTTCTGGCAGAAGAGTGCAGTCAAGGACCCATCTGAGTTGGGATTGTTGGAACAAGTCTCAGTCTTGGGCTTTCCTGTTGGTTATATTGTTTGAAAACGGTTTTACTTAGCTGATGTTTAAACACAATGTTTGCACATACATAGCTGCACACTGCGAAATGGGGGTTATCACTGCCATGTATAGATGCAAATATTTAAAAAGTTAAATTTTCCCTAGATAACTGCTAGGGAACCCTCCTAAGTTTCCCTGCTTCTCGGCACTCAACACAGCTGCTCACTGCTGCCCAGAGAGCAACCCAGATGTGCTGTTTGCGGGGTTAGCACAGGTTTCTCTCCCTAAACCTCCCATGGATTAGCTGATTTTTACTAGTTCTACAACTGAATCTAGTCCATCTAGCCCACTCTCCACCACTTATTACAGAATACACCTGGCATAATGGAAGGTCAGTTTCCCACCGTTTCTCCAGCCAGCCTGATTGAGATGAGGATCCTGAGGTATAATGTAGCACTTGCCTCATGTATACAGATAACCTACTACTCCTAAAACATACAAATACAATTTGTGAGAGATTTATCTATACTATGAATCTCGAATCAATGTTGTCTTCATGTAACAACAAACCAAATACCAGGTAAGTTGTCAGTACCCACAGTCCACCTCCCACATATACCAAGCACACAATACATAAACCCACATACTAGAGGTACTCGCTAGTAATATACCAAAAGAGCAAAGACCTCCCAAGCGCAAACCTTTTGCACACAAGACAGTCCCAACAGCACCCACTACACATAACACATGCATCAGTTTCTCACCCGATAAGCCCGTAAGGCAAAACATATCTAAACCAAATGTCTCAGTCATGGGCGACTCCATAGTGCGACACACAGATGTCCTTCTCACTAGGCTGGACAAGAAGGTCACAGTCAGCTGCCTGTCTGGTACCAAGGTCTGCCAAATCACGCACACACTCAGGTCTCTCAACAGCAAGTACTGTTATGACTCTGTTATACTCCATGTTGAAGTGAATGACTTGAGATGTACCTCACTGGAATATATGAAGAGAGACCTGATGGAGCTTTCAGATTGTGTCCCAGACAGGTATGTCTCTAGCCCTTAGCAGCATTCTTCCCTCACCCAGAATTATTTTACAATAAGACAAAAAATGATTGACTTTAACAATCGGCTTAGCTTCTGGTGTCATTCCAGGGGGATCCATTATCTGACAGCCTGGGATGATATGGTCGACAGACCACACTGCTTTGCCAGATATGGTCTTCACCTGTCGCCTCTAGGCTTTAGGTTGCTAGCAAAGGTACTTGCCTCCCCCATAGAGCCCTTTTTAGGCAGTGTCATAAAAACACAATTCTGATGAAAAATATCCCCCAGAAATAAATACAGGGTTATGCTGCTTAATGCCATTTGTAATAAAAGCTGATACTCATCATATTAATCAGAAACAACACTCACTTGAAGCACTTCTCACCCTGGAAGATGCTGATGTCTGCCCAGTCACAGAGACATGGTTCAAGGCCTCAGACAGTACCTTGACCATGCAGGGCTACAATGCCTTCCACACATTCAGACCACACAACGATCATGAAAAAAAAACATGGGAGGAGGAGTATCCATCTTCATTAAAGACATATACACCTCTAGAGTGGTTAAACAGTAAAACTCCCTAGAGTTACTTCAAGTCCAACTAACTTTAAGAAAGACTCCCCACCATGTCATTGTTAGCTATAGGTCCCCCACCATGTAGCACAGAAAACACACAGCCTACCTTGACCTACTTGAGTCACTCTCAGTACAGCCAGATACAATGGTCATGGGAGACTTTTAACTATCCTTCCATTGATTGGGTAACATATATGAGCACAGATGCACTCACCCAAAGGTTCCTGCACTTTAATAGAAATGCTCTGGAGCAGATAGTCAGCATCTCCAAAAAGGGCTCTAACATCCTTGACATAGTGCTCACCAGCATGGGGGATCACTGTACCAACCCATGCGTGGGGCCCTCCCTGGTAAAGTCCAATCATAAATCAGTCTTGTTCAAAGTAACAATCATACCTGACATCAAGGGGTTCCCTGTTCCCTCATCTAGCTTTAGTGAAAAGCAAAATAAATAGTTCCAGTGAAAATGCTGATAGATAAACTTTTGAAAAGCAATGGTAAAGAGGCTCCCAAAAGAAAACGGGAACCCAAAAGTACAAAGGATGGTCCAAAAAGACAGAATGGCTCTATAAGGGACTTTGCCGCCCCGGCAGTTCCTTAAACCTCCCAAAAAGTCTTAATTTCCATTTCTCTTGTTAACAACAGATTTTCAGACAAGTGAGTCTTGAATGTGATCCATCTAGGCTACAAAATGGCAGTGGGAGGCTCTCCCTCCTTCCAGGGAGATTCCTCCTGATCGTCCAGACTGAACTGTTGTCTTTCTTCCTGTCTTACAACACATGCCATTTGTAATAAAAGCTGATATCATCATATTAATCACTAATGCAGTAGCCTTAGTTATAAGTTATATCTGCCAAGGTTATAGCAGCCAGCCTCCTTCCATAGCTTCAGGACACCTTTCAAACCCTCAAACTCATAGGCAGCTCGGGCTAAGCTACCTAAAAAGACAAGTTTACATGCCAAGCCCTTCAGAGCTTTACTGGCTCCATCCATGAGCTTTCAAGAATCATCATCTGTCTTGTACTGTTCCATTACTGGGCAGATAAGTTCCCTTTGAGGGGAAAAAAATCCACATTTAACAGTTTATTGTTTCAGTGCATTTTCTGCTTAGGAAAGTTGGTTTTCTTCTAGGAGTTTTAAGAGACTGTCTCAAGGCAGACTGTACTTCAAAACAGGAGAGCAGTTTGTTTAAAAGGTTTAAAAGTTGTTAAAACAGTTTAAAACTATTTTTCTCTGGAAAATGGTGTTTATTTTAATTTTGAGGGGCTGTTACTGTGTTTTTATTAGGAAAAAGTGACTTTTTACAACTTTAAATTTTTACTGGCTTGTGCTGCTTGTTTTCCCTGGGAAAGAGGCACCATTTTTAGCTTTACTGTGGAACAAACTACCAGTCCCACAACCGGTTGTTCTTCCAGCCACAAAAAGAAAAGGCTACGTAATCAGCCTTTGCCACCACAGCAGGCTAGCAGTTTGCCTCAGCCACAGGTGAGGTGCTCTGCTGTGGCCAAAGTTGGTTCCTCAGATCACTCATCTTTTAACCCAGATTCCATCTACAGGCACTGTGGACCAGGGGTTAGCCACGTCCTCTGCGTCTGTTGGGGTCCCCTCAGAGGGCAAGGGAGAGCCATTCTTGTCGGTCCTGGGAGAGTGAACAAGGGAATCTTCCCTGCAAAGTCAGACGTTGTGCCCTTCCAACAGAATGTTGCCATTAACAACCCTATTGGGCCCATTTTCCTGTCAAAAAGAAACAGAAAACTAAACACGTATCTGCTCCTGCATACATTTCTATGGACAGGAGTAGTTAATTACATTTGGCTCAAGGTTTAATTCAGGCTACCGATCCTTCTTACAAGGTGATTGCTAATAAAATTTAAAAAATATGCCTCTTTTCCTGAAGAGATTCCAGATTTTGAATCTGGGCAGGAAGATGAAGGAACAAATATAGGGTTTTCTTCAGATTTCTGATTCAGATTCAGAGGAGAGCACAGTATCCAAGTCTCCTTATGGGGGTTTCTCTTTCTCTGAGACTGTTTCCAGAATGTGCTAGTGTTTTCAGTGGGAGAACATTGAGGTTTCTCAGTCCCTCAGAAAATACCATTAGCTGTTACAAATGGAATTTCCAAAACCTTCATCCATCCCTCCTGTTTTGCCAGAATTGGGGGATGTGTATATTACTACCTGCAGTTTTCCTTATAGTCAGCCTGCTGCTTCTAAAACAGTAGATGGATTGTATAAAGTTCCTCAGTCTTTTAAGGTTTATACACTCATCCCAATCATTAGCGGACCGGAGTTCCGATGTGACCCTTAACCGAGAAAAGCTGAAAAGACAAAAAAAAAATACTCATCCCAAACCTGACCCAGCAGCAGTAGCTTTAGTTAATCCTTCTGCTACTAAACATTCAGTTAATTCCAATCATACACTTTCTGACAAGAATGGTAAAGTAATTGCTAAATATGGGGAAAAGGTGTATGCTTCTGCAGCTTGATTTTCAGAATTTTACAGTCTCTGGTTTAAGTTTATTCTGACTTATTGTGAAAGTATAAGCAATGTTTTGTCTGCAGTTTCTTCATGTGAGAAAAAAATCTGCTTAAAATGTTGTAGTTTCTTCTATTTCACAGGTCGCAACATTGTTTAAAGAGTGTGTATGACTCACTTAATACTTCTTTCAGGGCTATGGCCACTGGTACTGTTTTAAGAGGGTTTGCCTGGCTGCAGTCTCAAAACTTCCCAGAAGATGAGAAAATTAGATTTTAAATTCTCCTTTGAACAGAGGGAGAGTTTTTGGATCCTGTGCTGCAGAGGTTATCAAAAAATGTAATGAATAGGGTACACTCAGGGAATCTCTCAGACTTTTCAGCCCTCCTTTTCCAGCTTTTCCATGGGATTCTGTAACCCCTTGTTTTATATGTATATATATATCCCTGCTCAATTTTGGCAAGAAACAAATAATCTTAGCAACAGATGCTAAAGGAGCAATGACAGAGGGTTCCAAAAAGAAGGCAGAAATCCGCTCAAACAGAAGGCAGTCTAAGATGTCAGAATGACTGTTTAGGGGACCATGCCCCCCAGTCCAGCCCTGGCAATCCCTTTTGCTATTCAGAAAATCTGAATCTTCATTTCTCTCTTTGCCAACAGTTTCAGTCAAATGAGTTATTTGTTTTCTTTTCATTTTTTTTTAATAGGAAACATCTTCATTGAATTATCACTTATGATATACAGAATCATACTGTTATATAAGTGAAAGCAAACCACGTTTATATATTTTCAGTTGCAAACATTATGCATCACATATAATCTTCTGTATGGTCACTGTCAATTGAACATTCAGTAGTCATAGAATTCCTGCCTTCTCTTAAACCACATTCCTCCTCCAAAATGTAATTCTGCATGTATTATTCCCCAAGTTCCCATTTTTTGCTATGTATTTTGCTCCTACCCTTTCTAAAGATCCCAATTCAGGTTCTTTCATATCTGTTATTGCATTGCCTACTTTTAGTAAGGTTGGTTTAGACTTCCATTTTCTAGTAATTTCTTTTCGGCAGCCACCATAATTAAACTCAGCAAGACCTTACTATGTCTAAACATTCTGATTCTGTATCACAGCTCAAAAAATGATTTCTTTACTTACACCAATTTGCTCACCCAGTATTTCTGACAGAGTAATCTGCAGGGAATATTTAAAGTCTGCCAACTCATAACACCTAAAAAAATATGTTGCCAATTACCTCTCTTCCTCATCACACCTCCAACATGTGCAATCTCCCTGAGGAAAATTTCTTTGGAGTCTAAAAATAGCTATGCAAACACTTCCAATCAAAACTGCTAAATGTTCTATACTTTGTTGCATATTTGAGAGACATACATATATTCTCCCACTGTTTCTTTGTAAATATCCAGTCTCTCCTCCCAGTCCTTTCTAACCTCCTCTGATTGACTTCTATAGTTATCGTGCTGTGTTTTATATGCCCTACTAATTATCAATTTTTTAACAGCAGCTTCTGTTTTAGATTCTACTAAAAACTCTACCAGTGTTTAGCTACAGTTGTAGCTCATTGCAGGTTACAGGTTATTCACATTTTTTCCATATTCAGACGGCTTGCATATCTTTGCAGAGTCTATTTCAGAGTATCAGGAGTCTCTATCTTAGGTAACAAGTCTCGTAAAACCCAAGCTGGGTTTCCAAGAGAACATCCAAAAGGGTTTTTTGACTCCATCACACAGGATTGTGTTTCTGGGGTGTCTGCTAGACGCTTTAGTTCAAAGAGTTGAAAAATAGTGCTATGTCTAGATGTATTTATAGGGTTTTCCACTTAGACTTTGGTCTCTGCAAGGGAATTCCTTAGGATTTTGGGTCTCATGGTATCTTTGAATCCTATGGTACCCGTCACAAGACTCCACATGAGAAAGATACAGTGGTATCCAAAGTCTTTTGGTTCCCAGCACCAACGCCAGTTATCTTTTCAAATCCCAGTTCTGGGATTTGTCAGAAGAGAATTTGCTGGAGGAATATCCTTAAATCCAGCCACCCCACCCCCCCTTCCAAAGCAATCAGTCACCACAGAGGCTTCAGACTTTGCTTGCGGAGCAGTCTCAGGAGGTGTATGGGAAGCGAACAACAGATGCAAGCACATAAATATAAAAGATAATTTTTCTTTTCAAGGCACTCAACTATCTGAATCATCTTTATTCCCGTGGATCTCTTCAAGTTGTTACAGACACTACCATAATTATGACGTATCCTACATCCTGTCTGAGCAGGAAAAGAGCAGACCCTCAAAAATGGAAACTAGATTGGGGTCTTCTAAGATTTGATCCATCGATGAGGAGTCCTCAAACAGACTTCCTGTCTGAACAATTAGCTGGCAAAATTCTATTCCAGTATTCCATGCAAAATGGCCTGGAAACAGATGCCTTTTCCTTTCCTTGGAAAGGAATGTTCCTGTATGTTATTCTGCCCTTTCCATTGATATTCAGGGTACTTCTGAATATTCAGAAGGAATCCCTAAGATCACTGTGGTGACTGCCTTGTGGACCAGGCAGCAGTGGTTCTCTGTTCTATTGGAAATGGCCAGGGGCAGTTACCATAACCTTCTTCATAGAGTGAATCTACTTACAAAAGGACAAGGGTGTTTGATATATCCCAACACAAATTAAATTTAAAATGACTGAGTGGGTGATAGGGTCTTAATTCACTTTAAGCACGTGTTTACTGAGGACATGCATTAAGTATTAATGGAGGCCAGAAAGCCTGCTACTAGAAAATCGTATATTAGCAAATGGAAAAGGTTTTGGGCGGCCACGGTGGTGCAGTGGTTAGCATTGTCGCCTCACAGCAAGAGGTTCTCCGGTTCAATCCTCGGCTGGGGTGCCTTCTGCGCGAAGTTTGCATGTCCCCCCTGTGGTCACGTGGGTTTCCTCCTACATCCCAAAGACATGCTGTAGGTGGATTGGGCACTCTAAATTGGCCCTAGGTGTGAGTGTGTGTGTGTGTGTGTGTGTGTGTGTGTGTGTGTGCCTTCTGTGGAAGGTTGGGTGCCGGGCTGGCAACTCAGCACTGTAAAACTCCACTGCCAATCATGAGCGGACAGATGATCCGCTGTGGCGACCCCTAACCGGGAAAAGCTGAAAGAAGAAGAAGCAAATGGAAACTGTTTTCTAGTTGGTCCCAGCAACATAACCAGCAGCCTTTCAAGGCTAGTGATTCTCTGGTTTTACAATGTTTGTGAGAGTTACTATCCAGTGCCCTTTCTTACTTCTCCATCAAGGCTGTTTGTGGGCCATTTTGGCATGCCTGCCCATGGATCTTTTCTTTCAGTACATTTTCATGTGAAAATGTTTTTGAAAGGGGTTTTGTGTAAGAGACTTCAAAGAACATGTTTTCACAAAGCACTACAAGCTTGATTCCTTCTCTAGGTCTAGATCTGGCTTTGCTAGGACCATTTTCCAGGGGCTCCTCAACTGTTTTCCTTCCACCTCCCAAATGTAGTTACTTAGGGTAATCTAGCCATATAGTTATGGCTACTGCAGTAGTGATCAGTATGATGGACATAGTGCTGATGTGTAAGTAAACTTACCATAACAGTAGATATCTGAATGATCAGTGCTGCAGTAGCCAGTCTCTCTCTCCATCCCCCTTAGTTTTTAGAGTATGTTGTTTTTCCAGGGTGTGCATGCATGTGTGTGTGTGTGTGTGTGTGTGTGTGTGTGTGTGTGTGTGTATTTTTACTCCTATGTCGTCTCAGGGCTCAACCTCATACTGCCTGTTGGCATGAAAGCTGTGAAGGGTTTGGTTATTAAACCTGTCTTTTTTGGGAGCTGAGCTCAAGCTGTCTTAACATTTTGAGCATGTGGAAGGTGCCTGATGTTTGGAAGTTGCCGCTGTTATAGCCTTGGCAGGATATAACCCATATAGCTAAGGCTATTGCAACAGTGATCATTTCAACATCTGCTGTTGTGGTAAGTTTACTTACACTTTACTTTCCTCCTCTTCCTCTGTCAGATTTTATTCAAGAATATTTCTGGTACCAAAGAAAGATTCTTTGAAACCAGTTCTGGATCTTTTCTCCCAGAATCAATTTGTGATAAGTCCCCAAGTTCAAAATGCTGTCAGTTCACAACTACTTAGTATTTTTTCCTCATTGGAGTTTTTTGGTGGCGATAGATTTAAAAGATGCATATCATAACATTCCTATTCTTACAGATTTTGGATCTTTCATAAGGTTGTGTGTATGGATCACATTATCAGTTCTCTGCTGTACCCTTTGGACTATCCTTTGATCCAAGAGTGTTCACAAAAGTTTATAGCTGCTATGATAGCCCACTGCAGATGATCCACATTGTTCCGTGTTTAGATGGCTTAGTTATCTTTGAGTGTTTTCCAAAGTGTCAAGAATCTCTCAGTTGAGTAAGGCGTTCTCCTAGTAAGGCTGGGATTCCAAGATAACCTTCAGAATTCTTTTCTTACTGCTGCTCACATGATGTTTTTCTGTGGTGCCTGCTTGGAGGCTCAGTACAAAGAGCTTTTTTTTTTTTCACAGAAAAAATAGATCTATATTAGATTTAGTTTTTGGGGTTTTCCACTCAGACCTCAGTCTCAACAAGGAAATTCCTCAGAATTCTGGGTCTAATGACACAATTTATTCTCATGATATGGTTAAGACTCCACATTAGACGGATACAGTGGTATCTGAAGTTTCTTTAGTTCCCAGCCTTAGCATCCATTGTTTTTTCAAATTCCAGTTCTGGGATTTGTGAAAAGGGAAATCAGATGGTGAAGACATCAAATTTCTCAGAATCCAGATTTCCCATTCTCCACTCATGCTCCAAAGAAGTTAGTCACAGCAGATGCCTCAGACTTTGGGGAGCAATTTCAGCAGGCATGAAAGTGCATGGTCTACTGGGACAAAAAAAGAGAGACTAAGCCACTTAAACATAATATAGATGGTGTCTGTTATAAAAGCTCTCAACTCTCTGAATCATCTGTTGTCCTCATGAATTCTTCAAGTGTTTACAGACAATACAGTAATGATGTAGTACATAAGCAAGCAAGGGAGCAACATATCTTGCCCCCTTTGCAGACTACCCATATTAGCATGGGTTATAGCCTTATGGCACAGTCTCTCACTATAGATGTCATACATCACATCACATCCCATCCCATCCCATCAGAGCAAAATTGTGTGTGCTTGGTGGACAAATTGATTATGTCCAGGTCAGACCCTCACAAATGGAAACTGAATCCAGGGTACTTCCAAGGTTTGATCCATCTGTGGGGAACACCTCATGTAGATCTTTTTGTCTCCTTTCTAAACATCCACACAGAGTAATCCAAAACAACACCTGAAAATCAAGCTAGACGGCAACGCACCATCTGAGCTATGTTGTAAAAAGCAGCGAGAAGACGACAACTCGAACAAGGCAAAACATTTAATGACAATTCATTACTAAGAACTAATCCACAGTGCAATAATGTCAAGAGCTTTCATCTGCATAAGCAGACTTCTTCAGAACAATAAACACAGTTTGAATTCATCCATTTAAAAACTTTTTGGCGCCATTATTTCATCCTAATATTTAAAGTGCTAGTGCATACAATCCAATAACATAAAAATAATACAATTAAAAATATTACCATAATCATTACAATACATGACTCTACTGCAGTAGTTTGAGAAAATACTCCAGTATGCGCTGGGACTGTATCAATCTCATTACGGACATGATGGGTATAGTCTTGGAGAATAACTTCATTTATTTTGAGGGGAATACTTCAAACAGACCAGAGGTGTAGCTATGGGGTCTCTTGTGCCCCCATATTCGCTAATATGGTTATGTTGGAATGGGAAAACCAACATTTATTTAGCAGTGAGTATTACAAACATATTTCCTATTACACAAGATTTTTGGTTGATATGTTTGTATTATGGAATGGTCCAGTGGATGTCATAAAAGACTTCATTGATTATTTAAATCACACGAGTGAATTCTTAAAATTTACCCATAATGTTAGTACAGAAGATATACCATATTTAGACACGTATGTAAGGCACACTAATACCGGATTCCAATCTGAAATATATAGGAAGGACACGTTTTCCAATGGGTATTTGGAATATTCAAGTAACCACCCTAGGCATATGTTAAAAAACGTTTTTAAAGGACAATGCATAAGGGCGGCTCGAATGTCTTCAAAATTTGAGATTATGGAAAAATAAATTAAATTCATAACCTCTATGTTTGCTAATAGAGGTTACCCTTGGTGGTTGCTTAATGATGTTTCAAGTTATGTCATAAATGAATGGGGTAAAAAGTACCCACCCATATTGGGCACTGAGTTGAATAATATTAAGGTATGGGATGGAAACTCCGATAAATTACCTTTTAATAGAGTATGCACATTGACATATTCACCTTACGTGAATGAAATTAAAAATATTATTGCAAGACATTGGAACACCTTAATAGTAGATGAAGATGTGAAAGAAGTAGTGTGTGAAAGACCATGTTTTGTGTACAAGATGGGTAAGAACATTAAGAGACTGTTGCAAATAGGCACATTGGACACCGAAGGTTATAAAATAAATAAAGCCACTAGGAGGTGTGGGTCATGCAACCAGTGTTCAGTTATAAATGAAATAGAAGGTTGCAGACTGGATGATATAAATAAGACTTATGTAAAATTTAGAAAAGGAAATTGCAACAGCAGTAATATTATTTACCTGGAAAAATGCACATCCTGCTCTGCCTTTTATATAGGAAGACTGAAAGACAGTTCAGGAAACGCATATATGACCACATGTATAAAATTAATGTCAAAGATACAAAGAATGCACTTTTTAGACATATTAGTAAACAAGGGGAAAAACATAGCTTTAGGTTTGCTATAATAGATCAGGTTAACATTTCTACCCGGGGGGGGGGGGTAATTACAAAGCAATGTTAAGTAAAAGGGAAAGTGTATGGCAGATGTTGACAGACGCAACCAGGGAACCAGGTATTAATGATTATATATCTATTAAACCTTTTCTGCTGTTGCAATAAAGAATTAATAACAGACAAACATTTGTGGTTTATATAGAAATGGATTAACAAGTTCTAAGTTACTAATATGCATTATATAGTGTACGGGTTATTAAATAGTTATTAAGTCTTTATAGTAATGTTATTAGTTTTTATATATATATATATATATATATATATATAATTATTTTTAATAAGATTTTTTAAAATGACATTTGTTATGTATTAATACAAGTTTTTATATATTTTCTATATTTTTTAAATTGGAGTAATGTATTGCAATATGATTATGGTAATATTTTTAATTGTATTATTTTTATGTTATTGGATTATATGCACTAGCACTTTAAATATTAGGATGAAATAATGGCGCCAAAAAGTTTTTAATTGGATGAATTCAAACTGTGTTTATTGTTCTGAAGAAGTCTGCTTATGCAGATGAAAGCGCTTAACATTATTGCACTGTGGATTAGTTCTTAGTAATGAATTGTCATTAAACGTTTTGCTTTGTTCGAGTTGTCGTCTTCTCGCTGCTTTTTACAACATAGCTCAGACGGAGCTCCTTTCTAAACAGTCAACTGGCAAAATTAGGGCTTTATACAAGGAGGCCTGGAAGACAGATGTCTTACTTTCCGTAGACAGGAATAATTTTTCCACCCTTTCCACTGATTTTGGGGTACTTCTGTAGATTCAGAAGGAATTCCCAACGATCATTGTGTTTACTCCTTTCTGGCCCAGGCAACAGTGTTTTTTCCTTCTTTTGGAAATGACCAGCACCAGTTACTGCAGGCATATTCTTAGACTGGATGCACTCACACAAGATTAGAGGTATTTGATACATCTGACCACAAACCGCTACAGTTAACTGACTGGAGGAAAAGGTTTTTAATATCTGTAGCCTTGTATTAAGGAAGTCCTCCTCCTCCTTATTGCTAATGGGTCAGTATGCAGCACAAACTTGACAACATCATTGAGCTAGATAGTTTACTTTTCACTTTAATATAAACTTCTGCCCCTTCAGATATTATAATAATCATTTTGACCCACTTCTCAGGAAGTAAATAACTGATGTACCTCACAAGACATGTGCAACAGCTGGAAAGGCCGCAGAAATATCTCACTAAAAGAATCACAGGCCTAAAGCAGATGCCCTATATTGACCATCTAAAAAACTCCAGCTATACTCTGTGGCATATTGTCTACTCAGAGGCGATCTCTGCTTAACATACAAGGCCATGTCAAACCCTGAGCTGTTGGACATGCTGCACTAAATGAAATCCCAGTCCGTCAGAGCCACACACTCCAGGGATCTAAACCTTGTCATCACAATGAACAAAACATGCTGGAGGGATAGGTTCCTGACCCAGAGACTCCCCATACTCTGGAATAGACTGCCCATACATGTCAAGCAGAGCACTTCCTTGGCCCTCTTCAAAAGGAACCTTGACGATTGGATGGTAGATAGGAAATTCACCCCGGGGATCACGTCAGTCACCCTGCTAGACAGGGGTCCAGGGAAGTAAATATTGTGGGAAGAAATATCCAGGGAATTGTTACGGCTAGGCTTGTATAGGTCGTAGGGCCGATAGCCTAGTACCAACCTATGACAAAATTATAGACTGATTTAGAAATTCCCAAAAGACCCTTTCATATGTTTTCTCTTTCTCTAGTCCATTTAGCATTAATATGCTGTTTACTTGTGCATGTTACAAGGAGTAGTAGTGTAAGGAGATTGTTTGGTGGACAAGGGGTTGTTGTAGAACTGCCCTATAGAGTTGAAAGGATGGTGAGATTGGTTTATGTGATATGATGTGGAGCGTACTCGTAGGAGTAGTAATGGAATGACTGTAAGTGCAGCTCTCATTTTGAAGGTTAATTAACAAAGTAAGAGTTAAATGAGCTAACTGGATATTAGAGGATTGTTGGTCATTGGTACTGCTTCTTATTGTTATCAATGATTGTTGGTCAGTGTTGCTGCTTCTGATGGTTATTGCAGCTTGGGTGAAATTGATGTTAGTTCTGGTGATTAGTAGAAGGGAATATTGTATATTATATTTAGGAAAAGCTGTCTGGTGGTAAAAAGGAAAGGAGTGGAGTCAGTCGTAGGAAAGCTGAAAACTGAGTAGTTTAAAGTAAAAGTATTGGTGTGAAGTTGTTCAATCTCGCCGTTTGTTCTTACACGTGGGTTCTGAGCCGATCGCTTTCCAAGCTCTAGATCTCTTAGAAGCTCAAGACACAGTCCCTATCTCATGATGCTCTGCTGCCAAACCCCTGATCTAGTTTGCCGCTGCAACGGATCACATGATCTTCAGAAGAAGCTCGGGCCAGTATCCTTTTTTATTATATATTTTTGTATATTAGACTTCTAATAACTATCAGGGATCGGATATTTAGTGAGGCTTTACATATTCCTTCTTTTTTGTGGTTTAGAGTAGGTATCTAAGCTGGTATTTTGTTTTTTAGTTCGGAGCGGTTTGCTCCTAGGCCTTTAGCCTTCTTGATTTACTCTGCTTGACAGGGCTCTGTCAAATTTAATACCCTATCCCCTTATATTCTGTATTGAGCGTTTTTTTTTTTTTTTTTATGATATCCCTTTCTATAGTTATTGCAGTTCAGGGATCTGAACATCTAAGCTGTTTTTGTGGTGTTATTACGAATGATGGGACAATTTTTCATAATGTCAAAGAAGCAAAAATCTGGGTTTAAAAAGTGTGACTATGGACAAAAGATGTCCATCGTTGATAATCATAGTTCTTGTGTTTATTGTTTGGGCCCACTACATTTACAGGAGGATTGCTCTATCTGCCATTCCTTCAGTGGCAGGTTGTTATTAGAGAGGAGAAGGAAATTGGTAGATAGAGGACTGTTGAAATCGGACTTCCAGGATATATTGGATAAGACTGACCAGACCTCCAAGTCCTCAAAGGGGTTGAAGTCATCTAAGGTGTCTTCGGAGCACAGGTCTTCGGCTCCAAGCACCTCTGGCAAGACTCGGTTGCCGGCTCCACAGCCTTCGGAGCTGTGCACCGAGATCTTACCTCGGAGCCAAGTCATTGCGTTGGAACTGGTGTCGGAGGTTTTGATGTCTCCGATCCTTAAGTCAGTGGCTTCTTCGGCTCCTTCGACCCGTTCTTCCGGTGCCCTTTCTGACATCGATGTGGACTGAGTGGTACAGAGACTTTTGTGAACCCGGCCCTGGCCAAATTGCTTGCAGCTTCGACCCAGTTGGATTCGAAGCCTACGACCCCTTCTTCCACGAGTTTTTCTCCTCCTCCGAGGCCAGTTGAGCCTTCGGAGCTGGAAAGAGAGGATCCAATAATGGTGGAACCCTTGGAGCCGAGGCCTGTTCCAGTGCCCTCGGCTCCTTCGACCTTGACTTCTTCGGTTCCGATTGAAGAGTCTCGGAGCCGACACTCTCTCGCTGGATCCGGGGGGGGGAGTCGAACCAACGCTTCAGTTCCGACTCTCCCTCTTGGGGCTTCGGCGCAGATGAGCTCGGTTCCATCCTCTCGTTCGGAGCCCGTGGTCTCGACCCCTGGGAGGCTGCCGTCTTCTTCGGAACCGGCAGACTCCTCAGGTCGGGAAACCGGTGCCTTCGATGCCATGAGGAAGGTAATGTCTGCTAAGACCCTCACTTCTTCGGTTCCTTCCTCTTCCTCCCCTAAAGGGCTGCGCTCTATCTCTACACCACAGGTTCCCAGTAAGCGTCGAGACCCAGAGCCTCAGGTAACCCCATTGGGTGACCCCTACTTGACTGAGACTTCACCAGACGCCCCCACTGATGAAGTCCCCAGGAAAAGACTGTGTAAGAGGAGGCATTTAGATTCCCCCCAGGAATCCTTAACATCAGACACTGACTTGGAGGAATCAGAAGGGTCCCCACGGTCCTCCTCTGAGTATGTCTCTTTTGCAGACATCCTTGAAATACTAAGGCAGAGGGGTGACTGGCAGTCCCTTACCCCTACTGAGGATGAGTCGGTGCTCCTGAAGGCCTTTGGGTCTCAGCCCTCCACCTCCTGGGTTACACCGCCTTTCGATGAATTAATGGACTTGATCGCTCAAAAGGTGTAGGAGTCTCCTGATTCTATGGAACCGGTCCCTCGGAGGCCCAACAAATTTATCACCTGCCCTCAGGATAAGTTCTTTCTCACAAAAGGGGTTCCCGTTGATGCCATGGTGGTGGCGGCGGCCACCAAGAAAGCGATGTCAGGCACCTCTTCCTCTGTCCATCCTCCTAATAGAGATTCCAGGACGATGGACAGATATGGGAAACGCATCTTTAGTTCTGCAACATTTGCAATGAGATCGCTTAACTATTTAACCCATTTTACCTGACTTCAACGGGATCTCCTAAAGAGCTTGGAGATACTCTACAGGGAAACATAGGTGATGCTGTCTCCCAGAAAGTGACGGCACAGCTTAACACCCTTAATTCCATTGTAAACCCATCCATGAGGCTCATTTCTTATGCAGCCAAGGGATCGAGCTGGGCAGTGGGTTCAGCGATAGTTCTGCGGAGGCAATCCTGGATGCGCTTATGCTCCTTTGCGGAAGCCTTCAAGTCTTCAAGTCTTCCTTTGTAAATACCCCATTTGATGGCTCTTCCTTGTTTGGGCCCAAAGTCAAGGAGACACTCACTAGGTGTGAGCAGGAAGGAAAGACTCATCTGCCGTAGGATTCTGTTTTTCCACCCCCACTAGACCATACCCCAAAGGGCAGAGAGGTGGAAAAATGTGGTTCCGAAAGTCCCAAGGAGCTTTCCGGAACACACGTAGTGAAACCCCCTCCAGGGGCAGAGGAGGGGGGTATAATGGTAGATGCCACCCAGGCGGCAGAGGGGGTCCGCAGAACCAGGGTGACAGGGAGCAGTTCCCTGGCAAACCCTTTCAGTGCTCCTGAGAGGAGGCCCGACCGTCCTACTCTGGAGGCAGTCGGGGGTCGCTTAGCTTTATACCCAGATGCCTGGCTAGGAATTACATCAGATTCCTGGGTAAAAAGCATAATCACCAGAGGCTACATCATTCCCTTTTCAGAATTCCCTTCCATTCCGACAAGAATCCCAGATGTTCCATCCAGTCTGCGGAGTCTAGCAGCCGTAGAAATTCAGAGGGTGCTAGAAAAAAAGTCATCCGGCCAGTCCCGGCAGACCAAATAGGATCCGGAACTTACTCCAGGTTCTTTTTAGTTCCAAAGAAAACAGGGGACTGGAGGCCAATCTTAGACCTCAGCAATCTCAACTCCTTTGTCAAAAAGGAAAAGTTCCGGATGGTCATGCTTCAGTCAATAATCCCATTTCTCGAAACGCGCAATTGGATGTGCTCGATAGATATCAAGGATGCGTACTACCACATAATGGCCAGGCCATCCAGAGATCACTTGCGTTTCTGGCTGGGGGCCAGTCACTACCAATTCCGAGCTCTGCCCTTTGGTCTCACCACAGCCCCCAGAGTGTTCACCAAATGCATGGCAGTTGTCACGGCTCACCTGAGACGTTTAGGATTCTGGGTGTTTCCATATCTTGACGACTGGCTCCTCACCGCCACCACCAGGCATCAACTGATTCACGCCAGGGATTACATTATCAGCCTGTGCTCCCAGTTGGGCATAATCTTAAATTTCGAAAAATCTGCTTTATCGCCGTCGCAGCATATTTCCTTTATAGGAGCAGATCTAGACACCACCACCGCCCTGGTAAGATTGCCTCAAGAACGAGTAATCTCTTTACGAAACTAAGTATCCCTTTTGTTGATAGAAAAGAAAGTCCCTGCATTCCAAGTTCTGAAGCTGTTAGGCACCATGGCAGCGACTCTCATAGCGGTTCCTCTGGGGCGCATGCACATGAGGATACTCCAATGGTTACTCTTCACACAGTGGTCTTATCAACAACTTCCAATGTCACACGAGATTCTGCTGACAAATACTTGCAAAAAGGACCTCCTTTGGTGGTTGAACAGCCACCAAGTTACTGTAGGTCATCCATTTGTACTCCCCCCTCCCACAGCCACAGTGACCACGGATGCTTCCCTGATAGGGTGGGGGGGCTGCGTCAGGGAAGAACTGTCCAAGGTACTTGTCAGAGATGGAATCCAGTTTGCACATCAATGTCTTGGAGTTGAGAGTGGTGTTCCCAGCGTTGCAACACTTTCACGACTCTGTACCTCAAGAGACAATTGCAATACAGACAGACAACATGTCGGTAGTCTGGTACATCAACAAGCAAGGGGGAACCAGATCTTACTCCTTATGCTGAGAGGCCCTGAGAATTTGGCAGTGGGCTGTATCCACCAGGCGCTTCCTGATAGCAACGCACATCCCGGGGTCATCCAACGTGATAGCGGACAAATTGAGCAGAGCCATTCTATTGCCTCACAAGTGGTCCCTCAAAGAACGAGTGGCGGAAAGGATATTCTGCAAATGGGGCCAGCCTTGCTGCGACCTTTTTGCATCCCCAATGAATGCCAAATACAGAAGCTACTTTGCCCTATACCCTCTACCGGGGGACATCCCAAGGGACGCACTCGTACACGATTGGCCCTCGGGTCACCTATATGCCTTTCCTCTATTCCCGCTGATCCCCAAATTTTTACAGAAAGCCAAAAGCCTGGGAAGGACTGTTATTCTGATAGCCCCATTTTCGCCTCGGCAGATATGGTTCCCCTTCCTTCAACAATACCAAGTGGAAGAACCTTGGGTTCTGGACCCAGTGCCAGACCTTCTGACTCATTCGTCGGGAGTTCTTCACCCCTCTCTTGTATCCCTCAAACTGACAGCTTGGCTGCTGCACTTCCCAACCTAGCCAGGTCTCATGATTTGTCTCCCGTGGTTCAGCATATTCTGGTTTCCTCGCATAAAGTCTCCACCAGGAAACTATATAACAGTAAATGGAAACAATTTGGTCATTGGGCTTCTCAACATGGTATTGATCCCTTTATCGCCCCTATTCATAGCATTCTGGAATTTTTTACTTCACTTTTCCACGGTGCTGCGGCAGCCGCTACTATAAGGGTTCAATTGGCTGCCATATCTAACTTCCATGTGGGATTTGGAGGTTCTAACATTATATCCCACAGATTATGTAAAGCCTTTTTGAAAGGGACTCATCACCTTCGACCCCCTATCAGACATCCGATTACTCCCTGGAATCTAAATTTGGTGCTGTCTCAACTCCTGCTTCCCCCTTTTGAGCCCACATCTTCTTGTCCGTTGAAGTTCCTTTCTTGGAAGACATTTTCTTAGTGGTCATTACTTCGGCGCGTAGAATTTCTGAACTTCAAGCACTCTCTGTTAGGCCCCCATATTTGGTCTTTCACCCCGACAGGGTGTCTCTAAGAACAAATCCATCCTTTCTCCCGAAGGTCTGTTCCGAAGCGAACTTGAACCAGTCCATTGAACTTCCCACTTTTTTTCAGGCATCATGCCAGTAAATTGGAATACATGTTGCATAAGCTTGATGTTCACAGACAATTGAGATTTTATTTGGACAGAACAAAAGAATTCCGAAAATCAGATCAACTATTTGTTTCCCATGCAGACAATAAGCAGGGCCTTTCGGTATCCAAAGTTACGTTGTCCAAATGGCTTTCTGATTGTATAAAGTATGCATATTCTTCATGCCATCAGCCTTTAGAAAGTGAAGTGAAAGCTCATTCTACCAGGGCTGTTTCTACGTCCTTAGCTCACGCAGCTCGTTTACCTTTGGACACCATTTGTGCAGCTGCTACTGGGTCCAAACCTCATACATTTATTACTCATTACAAAGTGGACAGGGCCTCCAGGGACAGGGCATCCTTTGGTTCCACCATTCTCAGGAATGTTCTGCCGTGAGCCGCCCAGGATTAGGGTGCTTGGGACACTACCCACGTGTAAGAACAAACGGCAAGATTGAACAACTTCACATAAAGAAGTTATGTTCTTACCATAATGTTCCATGTGAGTTGTTCATCTCGCCTTTGTTCTTACACTCCCTCCCACCGTCCCCCTCCATGTTCTGGAAGAACGGGTATGGCTGGTGGTCTGTTTGATCTTACTAGTATCCTCTTGTCAGCCAGGTTATCTTTTAACTAATTGTAAATAGTTACTTTGTTATATTGGGTTGCTTAGTTTTGTTTCTTGCTGGTTTCAGCAAACTAGATCTGGGGTTTGGCAGCAGAGCATCATGGGATAGGGACTGTGTCTCGAGCTTCTAAGAGATCTAGAGCTTGGAAAGCGGCAGACTCGGAGCCAATGGATCGGCTCCAAACCCACGTGTAAAAGCAAAGGAGAGATAAACAACTCACATGGAATGTTATGTTAAGAACATAACTTCTTTTTTTGTATACTGCCATAACAAGGCTTGCCACTTAGCAGCATGAACTTTTCTCAAAGCAACTGTCACTGCTGAAGTGTCACCCCAACCCCATGTCCAAAATTGTGGAAAAAGATTTGTGGATGGATAGATGAAAAGATGTTGGAAGATGAGCAGGGACCAGAGAGGATACATAGGAAGTTGCAGTTAACAATATACCTGTACCAGAATATGGATGCAGTCCTTGAGGTACCTACTATCAATGGGAATGTGAGAGGTAGTTGTGAAAAAGTCACATGGAGGAATAAATCAGGTTATTGTGACTGAATGGTTACATGGAGTAGATTCTTGTTTGGCACCTACTTTCCTGAAGTAAAAGCCAATACAAAAGGGCTCTGGCTGATTACATTTGCAGAAGACTGCAAGCTAGGAGTAGTCATTGAATCCCCAAATGAATGGCCATCCTACAGGAAGACTTGTCCCAAATAAATAACGGATGACAAAATTATGGACTGAAAGTAAATGACAAAAAATGCATTATTGTATCCCAGTGAACTACCACATTAACAGTATGTCCCTAAGAGCTGATCCAATTATTCAGGATTTGGGAATTTATGTGGACAGTGACTTAACTTTTGAACATGTTTCCATTGTTGTAAGAAAGACCTTCTATAGTGCGCAGCTTCTAAACAAAGGGATTGTGTCTAGATTTAGGGACGTCATTGTCCTACTTTATTCAGTCCTCATTAGGCCACTCATTAAATATAATGTCCCCCTTGGCATGTATCTCTTCTGACACAAAAAATCAATTGAAACAGCCACAGGTGTCGCTCGTCTGGTCAGGATAAAACAGGCAATCGGTTGTGGGTTCAGTTCAAGCAGCTTTATTACACACAAACATATCAGGAATGAGGCTTAGTAACTTAAACTTAAGTAAACTAATAAACAGACTGACTACCGCACTCATACATGTTAACACTATGGCTGTTCTCTCTAAAATGGCACTGCTGCCTGCACATGCTCACTATTTATATTCAAATGCCTGCATCTGGAAATGTTTCTTAAAGGTACATACACACACACACTGGTCTACATCCTCCCTCCTTGAGAAATGGCTCATACATCAGATGGATCAAATGGCCGTATTCAGTGACATGCAATTATACAGAAATGATCTTTTGGCATGCAATTATACAGAACTAATTCTTTGACGTGCAGTCATACAAAATCAGACATATATAAAACAATCATGTCCAAGTTGCTGTGTATTTTACACTAGGTCTAGAAATACGGCCTGATCGTGTAACATAAAAGTCAGAATTGGATTTAGCAATGGGGTCTGTCTTCAAGAAATGTTTAACTTTGGGAACAACTGGGATATCATCAGGAACGGAGATGAATACTGAGACATATTCTTCGGTATGAAGATCTAGAGTCTGTATCACAGGTACGATGCTGCTATATTGTTTCTGATACAGGAAGAAGATGCCTGCGGTTCTCCTGTATTCTGTACCCTCAAATTCCGCTAAGTAGGATCTCAGCTCAGAACATATATCTCTCACTTGCCCAATTTGATCAAAGCCTTTCGCCGTTTGCATCCTCACTCTCTTGCCTTCTTTTAATGGATGATTTCAAATAAATCTGCTTGTTTTATCATAGCTGGACGTTTGAGAAGAATGCTTCTTAAAACATTGGGCTTTGATTGCTCTGTTGTTTTTAGCATTAGGCACCAACAAACTAGCACTGATGGGCAGGGTTGTTCTGGTATGGCTAGATAGAAGTCTCTGAGCAGGTGAGCCAAATAGATTGTCATGGGGTATATTTCCGAGATTAAGTAAATTCAAGAAAATATCAGTATTGTCTCACCTTGACCTCTCTAGTAATTGCTTTGCACTCTATACTGCATGTTCAGCAAGGCCATTTGACTGTGGGTATTCAGGACTTCTAGTAACATGGATAAAGTCCCACTCTTTTGCAAATCTCTGAAACAACTGACTGGTAAAATGGGTACAGTTGTCAGAAATAACTTTATGTGAACTACCATGGACTAAGAAATGACGTTTCATCTTAGTAATAACAGCACTGGACATTAGGTTAGTTAGCAAATCGATCGAAAACCAGTTTGAGCAAAAGTCTACCAACACTAAGTAATGCCGATTGTTCCACTCAAGTAGGTTAGTGGCTAATGTTGACCAAGGTAGTTCATGAATATGGCTTAGCTGAAGTGGCTCTTTTTGCAAATGCAGTTTAATACTATTATATAGTGAACAAGAAAAAAGCACTTTATCAATGTCTTTCAATAGTGAAGGCCAAAAATACTAGTTCTCTCACCCTTCTTTTGGTAGAGTCGGAACCTGGGTGGCCACGATGCAAAATCTGAATGTATTCATGTTGTAAGGAAGTAGGAACAATAACTTGGGGACCTTTGAAAATGATACCATCTTCCTTTCAGCATCTCATCTTTGTATGGAAAATAAGGTTGCACTTCTGGCAGTACCCAGGATTGCTTTGACGGCCATCCTGCATTGATAAGTGGTTGAGCTTTTGCAAAATTGGATCAGTCTGTGTATGCTCTCAGCTCGTCAAGTCTCCTGGTACAAAAATTACGCACTTCCATGATATTAAAGTCAAAATTCTCTGCATCAAGCTGTTTCATGGTATTTCTGGGTGATCTTGAAAAAGTATCAGCCAGCGAAAGAAGTTTACCTTTTGTATACATTATTTTGAAATTACACTTTTGTAATCTAAGCATCATTCTTTGTAGTCTTGCTGGAGCTGAATGCATAAGCTTCTTTAAAATAGTAACTAAAAATTGATGATCAGTTTCGATTTGGATAGCTCGGCCTTAAATATAATCATGGAACTTCGAACATGCGAACACAATTGCCAAATGTTCCTTCTCAGTCTGAGCATACTGCATCTCAGTTTGTGTAAGAGTTTTAGATTCATAGACAACAGGTCTACCCTCTTGAAGAATAACTGCACCAAAAACAAACTTTGAAGCATCACAGGAAAGAACTACTGGTTTGTGGACATCGTAGTACCTTAATGTAGGAGGGTTGGCAGTTTGCTGTTTGTATCAAATGCTCTCTGGTTCTAACCATGACCAGGCAATATTTTTGTGTGTCAGCTCTCTTAAAGGTGCTGATAGCTCACTAAAGTCAGGAATGAATTTGCCCAAATAATTAACCATACCAAGAAAACGCTGTAGGGCTTGGACATTGTCTGGCGTTGGCATCTCAAGAATGGCTTCTTGTTTGGAAGGATTTGGTCGCAAGCCTGTACTGGTAAATAAATGACCTACATAAGTAACTTCTGGTAGTCTGAATTTACATTTCAGAGGAATGAGCTTTAAGTTTACATCACGTGCTCTGTCCAGAACTTTCCTGAGGTTTCTGTCATGCTCTGCTTCGCTATTGCCTCCAGCTAGTACATCATCTACTATTATTGCACACCGATAGCCCGAAAAAATTTGCTCCATTGCACACTGAAAGAATTCACTGGCAGAATTTATTCCAAAAGGCATCCTGAGGAATCTGTATCTACCAATGGTGTGCTGAATGTTGTCAATAGTGAAGATTTGCAATCGGGCGTTACTTGCCAAAATTAACTCTTTGCGTCTAAGGCAGAAAAAACAGTGGCATTTGGCATGAGTGTGGCTGTCTCCTCGACTGTATGCATAGGATGATGAGGTCTCTCTAATGCCTTGTTCAAGTCTCTTGGTCAATGCATATTCTGATTTGTAACTGTTCTCTTCTGAATAGCACAAAAGCACTACTGAGCCTTTGTTTGAATCTCTTCACCTCCATAAGCAGCAAGCTTTGCACAATTGGCCAAACTAAGTTGCTGACCAACTCTCACTTTAGCAGATCAGAACAGTACAGAATACTTCATTCTTTGCCAGCAACTCTACCACATTAACCCTTTCATCGACCACTGATACACCATCTACATAGAAAGTAGGGTTGCAACTTTCTACATGATCAACTTGCTTTTTTGAGTGACCTTTCTTAATAACTGAATTAAGGCTTACTTGATTTACAAAACTTTTGAAAATGATTCCATTTCTTAAACTTGTGGCATTGCTGACCAAATGCTAAGCACTTCTCTCTTTTAGACTCATGGTTGGCGCCACAATTACGACAGTTAACTTTAAGACCTGACTTGGGTTTTGCTTAGCCACCCTTGTACTACACTGAGCATGTCCATTTTACTGAGCTAGTCTTGGAACTTGATAGAAAGTTACAAGGTTTCCCAGGAAGACCTGGAGGGGTTGAAGCTGCCACGTGCTTAGGCCTGTTTCTGCTTGCCACTTGCTGCATGCTGTCTACGCTTGCTCTAGAGGCTGTTGGAATCATGCTCTTATCACTTGCAAGCATACTTGTGTGCCTTTCTGTGAGCTCATGGATTTGACAATTCTCTATGGCTTTGCTCAACATTAAATCACTGTCACAAAGCAAAATCTTTCTCACTGCAGCACTATATTAACGACACACACAAGCCTGTCCTTTATTAACTTACCTTTCAAATCCACAAATCTGCATGTTTTAGCCTTATTTTTTTCAAGTCAGTGATATAAGCTGCAAAAGTTTCACCTGGCTTTTGTTCTGTTGTATAAAATAATTGCCTCTCTAATGTAACATTTGTCTGGGGGTTGCACATTTCTCTAATTTTACGTTTTCAGAACTCCGAGTCCAGCCGATACAGCAGTATGGCGGTTTTCCCCTTCTCCTGCATACACAAGTAAATACTCTCTTTCAGTGGCTTCTGACCCAGCCAAGATAAGCAAAATGAATGCCTTTGTACGTGCATCTTTGTCAGAAAATACTGCTTGTATGAAAATATTGTATTCTTGCTCAGAGTCTCCAATTCTCTGCTATGTTATGATCAAACAAGTGGACTTGGTCTGCGAAATGCCTCTGCCATATCAGCACACAGTAGTGAGGGTGCTTGGAATTATGTATGAATATATACACATATAAATATGCCAGAACCTGTAATTATGCCCACTAGCACAACAGAGTCTTTGAAATAACTGCACTTTGCCAAATAAGTCTCAGTAGCTTTAAAATCACTGTACTTTATGAAATCACTGTGTTTTATGAAACCACGCCTTATCAATGTAATACCTCAAAATGAATAAACTGTGCACAGCAGAAAAACTCAGAGTAAGAAACACTTCAAGATGAATGCATTTTGCAAATAAACTGTACACAGCATAGAAATTCTTCACAATGGCTGTACTTTGTGAAATAACTCTGTACAGTTTAAGAAACACTTTGCAATGGTGGCACTCTGCAAGTAAATGTACACAGCACAAGAAACTTTTCGAAATGGCTGTACCTTTGACTGCACTTTGTAATATAATTGTACTTTGCACACAGCAAACTCTTTGAAATAATTGCACCATAATAAAGCACACACACTGCAAACACTTTGCACTCTCTGGGTACTTTGAACAACTCTAGTTATGCTTTGAATGGCTTCGGCCAATTCTAAATAGTAGATGTTAAGTTGTCTATCTCGCCTTCATTCTTGCTGGATGGGTTCGGAGCCGATCCTCGGCTCCGACTCGGCCAATACTAAAGCTCGAGAGCTAATTCCACTGGCTCGAGGCTCCCCTATATCCCACAATGCTAGGCGGTAACTACTCAGATCTTGTTTGCCGCTTAGCTGACGAGGTGCTTTTCTACCGGCTCTGGCAGGTTAGTGGAAAATTATTTCTATTTTCACAAATCTTTAGACCCCTATTACTTACCTTAGTATAACTTTAGTTTTAATTCTCTTTTTCCTTGGATCGACACCTCTTTTGCCCATAATCCTTCCTTTATTCCTCTTTTAACTTTAGGCCTTAGACCCCTTCCCCTCCCTTTCCTAGTCCTTTAGTGTGACTGGAAGCTAAATATTTTCTTAATTAATATTTTCTTAAAGGCCTGTGTGTGTGTGAGTGTTTTCATACTTAGGCCTTTAGTATGTCTAAGGACTCCAAGGTCTCAGGCTTCAAGAAGTGTGACTCGTGCTGTCAGAAAATGTCTCTGACAGATGGTCACACTTCTTGTGTGTATTGCCTGGGACTTTTGCACCTGCAGGACTCATGTGCTGTGTGCCATGGTTTCAGCCCAAGAGTCCTGCAGGAACGCAAAAATAAATTGATTTTGCGTGGCTTATTAAAGCCTGAAGGCCCCCCGACCCAGTCTGTGTCGGGGAAGCCTTCTAAGACTTCCAGACAGTCGGCTCCGGCTTCAGAGCCGTCCTCTGGAAGCATAAAAACTGCTTCGACATCGGCTCCGACTGGAGCCGATGTTTCCAAGCCTCATACTGTTACCTCGGCTCCGTTCATTCGGCACCAAAATCCCCTCTTCTTTCAGAACGGAGCCATAGATCGCATTCCTCGCGGTCTTCCAGGCTATCTGACCACGATTTGCAAAGGGTAGTGAGTAGACTTCTCAAGTCCGAAGCACTGGCCCAAATGCTACGTAGCCCGACTCAACAGTCAGCGGCTATTTCTGTCCCTCAATGTGTTCCTCCTCCGACTCCTTTGAGCTCGGAGCCGGGGCTCATCGTAGCCATGACTGTCGGCACGTCGGATCCGATACCTTCCCTTTCGGCTCCGTCGTCTGCTCCGATCTCCTCTTTGGAGGGATCTCGATGCCGAGCTTCCCTCGTCGGCTCCGAGGGGGCGAGTGGCATCGGACCCTTGTCCGACCCCGCTCTCCCTCTCGGGGCTTCGGCGCTGGTGAGTTCGGCTCCGACATCGGCCTCGGAGCCGTCCCTGTCTGTGCCGGGTGGGTCCTTGTCTCTTCGGAGCGGAGACCTCCGGCCTTGCCCGATAGGGGTGCCTTCGAGGTCATGCAGAGCATGCTAGAACCAGTGTCTGCCCCACAGTCGGCTCCGTCAGACCCTCCATCTTCAGTGCCTTCGGTGATTTCTACCCACCCCCTTGCATCAGACCGCAGAGAGCCAACTCCTCAAGTTTCCCCATTGGGAATTTCCTCCTCTTCCAAGGCCTCTCCTGACCTGGTAGGAGAACCCCCTAGGAAGAGGCAGTGCAAGAGGAAGCACATTGACTCCCCTGAGTCTATCACCTGTGACACTGACTTAGAGGAATCTGAAGGTTCCCCTCGATCCCCCTCTGAGGATGTCTCCTTTGCTGACATCCTTGAGATCCTGAAACAGAGGGGGAACTGGCCAGCCCTTAACCCTTCAGAGGATGAGTCAGTGTACCTTGAGGCGTTCGGCTCTCGCCCTTCTACCTCCTGGGTGTCCCCTCCCTTTGACCCCCTTATGGAAGTGGTGGCAAGGAAGGCCTGGACGGCTCCTGATTCAGTGGAACCCACCCCGAGGAGGCCGTCAAAGTTTATTACTGCCCCTAAAGATAAAGATTTTTTATCTAAAGGTGTCCCCGTCGATGCCATGGTGGTGGCCGCGGCCACTAAGAAGGAGTTAGCCGATCCTTCGGTACCTGTCCATCCTCCTAATAAGGAATCTAGGACCATGGACAGGTACGGTAAGCGGATGTTCTCATCAGTGACCTTTTCAATGCGGGCGCTGAACTACTTATGTCACTTCACTCGTCTCCAGAGAGATTTACTCAAGGATATGAGTGAAGCGATAAAGGATCCAACAGCTGAGGGGTTCCAAGACAGAATGAATTCCCAGTTGGCAACCCTGAACTCCATCGTTAACTCCTCCATGCGGCTTATCTCATATGCTGCGGATGGGGCGAGTAGAGCCGCAGGCACAGGTGTTGCCTTACGACGTCACGCCTGGATGCGGCTGTGCAACTTTGCGGACCCTTTCAAGGCGTCCTTCACCAATTCCCCCTTTGATGGATCATCCTTGTTTGGTCCTCAGGTGAAGGATACATTGACTAGGTGCGAGGAGGAAGGTAAGACTCTCTCTGCCATGGGAGTCCATTTTTCTACCCCTTCTAGGCCTTATCCCAAAGGGCAGAGGGGAGGAAAAATGTGGTTCCGCAAACAAACCCAGGGAGTCTCATCTGGCCACGCGAAGGTCGATTCCCCTCTAGAGGCAGAGGGGGAATAACAATAGATGCCGCCCTAGAGGCAGAGGAGGTCCGCAAAACCAGGGTAGCAGAGAAACTTTCTCTGATAAACCCTTTCAGCATCCCTGAGGAGCTGCCCGGCTGTCCACCTTCGGAGGCAGTCGGGGGAAGATTATCCCTGTACCCAAAAGCCTGGCTTTCCCTTACACAAGACAAATGGGTACAGTCGATCATATCCGAGGGTTACAAAATTCCCCTTATTCACATCCCATCCCAACCCAAAGGATCCCTTCCAGACGTTCCACCCAGTCTAAGGGAACAAGCAGCACTAGAAATTTCAAAGCTGCTATCAAAAAGAGCCATCCAATCAGTCCCAGCAGACCAACAAGGATCCGGAATCTACTCCAAATTCTTTTTGGTACCAAAAAAAACAGGGGACTGGAGACCCATCTGGATCTCAGCAACTTAAACAAGTATGTCAGAAAAACAAAATTCCGGATGGTCACGCTACAGTCCATTCTACCCTTCTTGGGTCAGGACAATTGGATGTGCTCGATAGATCTTCAGGATGCATACTACCATATCAAGATGAACAGACGCTCCAGGAGATTTCTCCGCTTCAGGCTGGGAGCCAGTCACTACCAGTTCAGAGCCCTGCCCTTTGGTCTCACTACAGCCCCCCGAGTGTTTACCAAATGCATGGCAGTGGTCGCGGCTCACTTGAGACGTCAAGGATTCCAGGTGTTTCCGTATTTAGACGACTGGCTCCTTACTGCCACCACCAGACATCAACTTCTTCTATCCAGAGACTTCACTATCCAAACTTGCCAAGCTCTAGGCATTTCAATAAATTTCGAAAAATCTGCCTTGTCGCCTTGTCAATCTATTACCTTTATAGGCGCCACATTAAACACACTCAATCTTTCAGCCAGACTTACAGAGCAAAGAGTGTCAGACATTCGCAAGCAAGTTTTCCTTCTCTTGCAATGCAACAAAGTCAAAGCCAGACTAGTTTTGAAGGTATTAGGACTCATGGCAGCAGCTATCCCCCTTCTCCCCTTAGCTCGCTTCCACATGAGGATCCTCCAATGGATGCTGTTTACACAATGGTCCTTCCAACAGCTCCCGATGTCCCACACCATATTGATAACTCAATCATGCAAGAATCAACTGTCTTGGTGGATCACATCACCTCAGGTTCTCCAAGGAAGACCCTTCACTCACCCCCCCCCCCCCCCAGTCGCCACGTTGACAACAGATGCCTCCCTGATCGGGTGGGGGGGGGCATTATCAGGGCAGGACAGTCCAGTGCATGTGGCAACCTTTCGAGTGCCACTTGCACATAAATGTCTTAGAGATGAGAGCAGTGCTTTTAGCGTTGCAAGCCCTTCACGACTCTCTCTTCCCACAGGGACTATTGCAATTCAGACGGACAACATGTCCGTAGTGTGGTACATCAACAAACAAGGCGGAACCAGATCATACCCCTTATGTCGAGAAGCACTCAGACTTTGGCAATGGGCGATCTCTTCTCAGCATTTTCTGGTAGCAACGCACATTCCTGGGAAGTCCAACGTGATTGCAGACAAGTTGAGCAGGGCAATTCTCATGCACCACGAGTGGTCTCTGAAGAAATCAGTACTGGAAGAAGTTTTCCAAAGATGGGGCCAGCCTTGCTGCGATCTTTTTGCCACTCCCCAAAACAGCAAGTGTCACGACTTCTTCACTCTCTTCCCGTTACCAGGCCATCCTACCAGAGACGCTCTAGTCCACGATTGGCCTCGGGGACTTCTGTATGCTTTTCCCCCCTTTCCACTGATAACTCAACTAATTCAGAAAGCCATCGCCTTGAGAGTGACCATGATCCTCATTACCCCTTACTGGCCTCGACAGATATGGTTTCCATTTCTTCATCGTTACCTTTTGGAGCAGCCTTGGCATCTGGACCCAGTGCCAGATCTCTTGACCCACCAATCGGGCCAGCTGCACCAATCCCTTCGTTCTCTCAACCTCACAGCGTGTTTTCTCCGATTCCAACCTTAGCCAGGCTTCCCTTAATATCTCGCTCGGTCCGAGATATCTTGATAGCCTCTCATAAATCTTCTACCCGGAAGATTTATAATAGCAAATGGAAACGCTTCTCCTTTTGGGCAACATCAAAAAATATAGATCCCTTCACTGCACCTATCCAGTCTATTCTAGACTTTCTAGCAGAACTCTTTCATTTAGGCTCTTCTTCATCTACCATTAGAGTTCAACTGGCTGCTATATCTAATTATCATGTAGGTGTTTCGGAGTCTAGCATCATGGCTCACAAGCTCTGCAAAGCCTTTTTAAGGGGCGTTTTTCTTCTCAAACCTCCAATCAAAGATCCCCCGCCTCAATGGGACTTGAACTTGGTTCTGGCATCCTTAATCCTTCCCCCTTTCGAACCAGCGGCTTCATGTTCTCTGAAGTTGCTTTCATGGAAGACACTTTTTCTGGTAGCCATAACTTCAGCGAGAAGGGTATCTGAACTCCATGCTCTGTGCAGTCGTCCTCCTTACTTAGTGTTTCACAAAGATAGGGTATCCCTCCGTACTAATCCGTCCTTTTTACCTAAGGTTTCCTCTCAAACAAACCTAAACCAAATAATTGATCTCCCGGTCTTTTTTCCCTAACTTTTCCAACAGGTTGGAACAAAAGCTACATTTTCTGGATGTTCACCGCCAACTTAGATATTATTTAGACAGGACTAAACAATTCAGGAAATCTGATCAGCTTTTTCTATTGTATGCGGAAGGGAAATTGGGCCTCCCAGTTACTAAAGTATCCCTTTCAAGATGGCTCACCTCTACAATTACCTTCATCTATGAGATCAGACATCAAAAACTACCTTCAAGACCTAGAGCTCATTCAACTAGGGCATTAGCTACATCTGTAGCTTTTCAGGATAGGCTGCCAATAGATTCCATTTGTGCAGCAGCCACCTGGGCTTCTCCTCATACCTTCATTTCACATTACAAATTGGACATGGTCTCCAGAAACCGTGCCAACTTTGGTTCCACTGTTCTCAAGAGTCTGTTCCGATAGGCCACCCGGGATAAGGTGCTAGGGACGCGGTCCCATCCAGCAAGAATGAAGGCGAGATAGACAACTTAACATTAAGAAGTTATGTACCTAACATAACGTTCCATGTTAGTTGTCTTCTTCTTGCCTTCTTTCTTGCGTCCCACCCTCCTTCCCCCAAGCCTGGACAGACCGATAGGAATTCATTTTGTGATCTTCCTCTGGAAGTTGTCATTCCCACACGTTCTACCACCTCTTTTTCCCCTTTTGTTAGGTCTAGGATACCTTACACTCAGGTTTATATAGAGGTGGGTTACCCTTCTCCATACTATGGAGACTAGAATTGCTTGGTCTAGCTATCAAACGAGATCTGAGTAGTTACTGCCTAGCATTGTGGGATATAGGGGAGCCTCGAGCCGGTGGAATTAGCACTCGAGCTTTAGTATTGGCCGAGTCGGAGCCGAGGATCGGCTCCGAACCCATCCAGCAAGAAAGAAGGTGAGAAGAAGACAACTAACATGGAACGTTATGGTAGGTACATAACTTCTTATTTGTGCCCAGGCATGGTCTTTTACTAAAATACATGCAGTTGCTTTGCTTTTTAAGCTTATTTAGTCCTTTTATTGTACTCGTTAAGCCCTTTTTACCTCTTATCATGCTCATTATACTTTTTGTGTGCTCATTTTGCTTTACACATGCTCGTTATGCAAACCAAAGATAATTTTGAGCCCCATATGAATATTTCTGCTAGTTTTATCAAATACCGTGGTTTTGAACATTTCCTTTAATGATGCATTTTGTGCCTTTTGTTATATTGATACATTTTTATGCTACTCATTTGATTAATAATGCATCTGAAGTAGTTAATTTATCTGCAACCTGTAGGTATTCAGATCCATATCGGATCCGAGCCGGCAACTTTTTCCAAGCATCTACTCCAAGCTCCTCCCCTTACCCATAATCCCTCACATCTCTTAACTTCGCCCAGATCTCGTTTGCCACTTCATGCATAAGCATCATGGTCTCTTTAGCTCCAAGTTGGGTATAGTAAGTGATAGTTTTTTCTTGTGTTTCCAGTGAGTGTGTGTGGTCGTTAGTTAACCCTTTCCTCCCCTTCACTATTCATTGTTTTTTTTTTTTTTTGTTGTTAAAAAAAAAAAGTTAAAGTTAGTAAGGTAGTGTAGTAGGCCTAAACCAACCTTAGTGTGTTTGTGTGGTAGTTTTGGCTGAGTGGGTTTTTTCTATGGCTGAGGAGCCAGAACCAACTTTTAAAAAATGCACAGTGTGTGGCCACAAGCTTTCACCGGCTGATGACCACACTCTGTGTTATTTGTCTGGGTGTTCCCCATCTATCTTTACCTTGTAGTGTGTGTGCAAGGTTCAACCCTAGGGCCCTAAAAGAAAGGAAGGCAAAGCTGGTAGCTAAGGGCCTTCTACCAGTTTCTGCCTTAGAAACGGTGACCTCGACCTTGGCTCTTCAAGTAGCCGATCAACCCCCCCCCCCCCAGCCTGGGACTCAACCTCCCACTAAGCCTACTGAAGTGGGGTGTAAAGGAAAAGCAAAAGAAAAGAAAGACAAGGACAACAGAGGGGATAGGCACAGCAAGCGGTCTCCAGAGCGGGAGCCCTTCCCAAGCTCGCCTTCAGAAGTCATTAGGACTACCTCTCTTTGGCTCCACTCCTCGAGGTTCTCCCCGGAGCCGACGGAGTCCTCGGACCCATGGCCTTCATCGAGGTCATCGCACCGACCAACCAGATCTGAGTCGGTCGCCTCCTCACGTTCGACTCGGAGTCTGTCGGAGCTAGATATGGACAGGATGATGCAGAGGTTCATTCGGACCCAAATCCAAATGGGAGTCTTGCCAGGCCTCTCCCCAGCTGGAGAGGGGACCTTAATGCCCTTCTTCCATCCAATCTCTCCTTCCCCAATCCAACCTGCGGTTTCAGGGTTTATGGATTTGGGGGTTTGGCACCGACGGTTCCTCCAACCTCGATGCCGGTGATTACCTTGAGTTCCTTGGATCAGACCTGTTCAGATCCGAGCAACTCCCGAGGCCGAGAATGGGGAGTCGGATCCGAGGGAACAGAGGTGTCTTCGGCTCTGACATTGTCGGATCCGAGCTGTTCCTTCGGAATCCCGGCTACCTCAGCCTCGGCCCCGATCCTCACGGCAGAGCCGGGGAGAGCTTCCCCCTTGTTGATTGCTAAGGAGGTGCACTGTCCATCGGCATTCGACGTTGTGGAGAGGGTTCTCTCCCAAGGACTGAGACCCCAGCCTATTGCCTTGGACTCCGCCCGGGCTCCCGTGGATTTGGTCACGACCCCCATCAGCTTGTCCCAGGGACAGCCCGTGCTAGAGGACCCCAGGTGGATCCCATCGTGGAACCCCCGGGGGGACTTATGAGCTCTCTTTAGAGAGTCCCACTGAAGAGAGTCCCCGTAAGCACTCGTGTAAAAGGAGGCACATGAACTCCCCCATGTCCCTCACAGAAGACATTGACTTAGATGAAGATGAGGGTTCCCCGGTCACCTCCTGAGGATGTCTCCTTTGGAGACATCATGGAGATCCTCTGCCAGAGGGGAGGTTGGTCAGCCCCAAAACCCTCTACGGATGAGTCAGTATTCCTGGAGGCTTTTGGCATGGGCCCATCTACATCCTGGGTGTCCCCTCCTGCGGATCCCTTAGTGGATCTTATTACCACGTGGGCATGGAAGGAGCCTGACACCATAGAGCCAATACCTAAACGCCCGGACAGGATCCTCTCCTCCTTCAGACAGACAGGCCTGGTGCAAGGGATCCCCGGTGGATGCTATGGTGGTTGCAGCTGCCACCAAGAGAGAACTGGCACAGGAAAGTTCTTTGGTCCATCCTCCGGACAAGGAGTCTTGGATGGTGGATCGGTTTGGGTAGCGAGTTTTTTCTTCAGCGACATTTTCTATTCAAGCGCTGAATTATTTGGCACACTTCATACTTCAGCGAGACCTAGTCACTGAGTTCTCTGTATCACCCCCCAGAGTCTTTGTCGCCAGAGGACAAGCGGTTCTTCTCAGCGAGAATGTCGACTTTCAAATTTGTATCGAACACGTCCATGCATCTTTTCCCATGCCACGGAATGAGCGGCTAGGGAGGCTGGGACCGGCGTAGCTATGAGGCGATACGCTTGGCTCAGACTATGTCAATTCGCGGACTCCTTCAAGGAGTCATTCACAGATGCTCCCTTTGATGGTTCTTCCCTGTTCGGGAAGACAGTACGTGACACCCTGGTCCAGAGTGAGAAGGACGGGAAGACTCTGTCTGCCGTCGGAGTCTGCTTCTGTAGCTCTCAAATCTCCTTTTCTAGGAATCAGAGAGGGCAAAAGAAGATGTGGTTCTGAAAAACTCAGTTTTTCCAGGACACTCAGGACACCTCGTCTCCTAGAGGCAGAGGGGGACAAGACAGACGCCGCCCCAGAGGCAGGGGGGGGGGGCAAGGAACTTTGGGTCTAGGGAGACCTTCTCGGACAGACCCACACAGCAGCCTTGAGGGGTTTGCTCGACTGCCCTACTCTGGAGACAGTTAGGGGAAGATTATCATTGCACCTAACGGGTTGGGAGTCCATTACGGCAGACCATTGGGTGTTTCAAATAATATCCAGAGGCTACTCCATCCCGTTTGTTGCCCCACCCATCCAACCAAAGCACCTCCCGGATGTTCCACCCGCTCAAAGGGAGGCAGCAGCGCAAGAAATTTCAAAGCTGCTTCGCAATCGAGCCATCGAACCGGTCCCTCCAGTTCAGTCCGGATTACGCGTTTACTCCAGGTTCTTTTTAGTGCCAAACTTTAAACCTAACTGTAGCCAAGCAGAAATTCTGGATGATCACCTCGCAGTCCATTCTACCTTACCTCCGAGAATATGACTGCATGTGCTCGATAGACCTCCAGGACTCTTACTACCATATCAAAATTCGCAGAATCTCTAGGAGATTCCTTCGCTTCCGGCTGGGAACCAATTATTTCCAGTTCAGAGCTGTACCCTTTGGTCTCACCACAGCCCCCAGGGTGTTCATCAAGGTTATGGCAGTCGTAGTGGCTCACCGGAGGCTTTAGGGAATTCAGATGTTTCCTTACCTTGACGACTGGCTCCTCACTGCTGCCACCAAGCGTCGTTTTTGCATGGCCAGAGACTCCTTCCTGCATCTTGCAGTCAACCTAGGGATTACCATCAACATCTCCAAGTCCCACTTGAACCCGACACAGACCTTGGAATTTATAGGGGCACGGCTGGACACTCTACAATTGAAAGTCTTTCTAACTCGAGACAGGGTCCAGAGCCTACAGGCTCATGTATCAGCGATCCTTGGCCCCAGGCTGCCAATGGAGAGTGATGTTCTCCGAGCCCTGGCTCCATGGCTGCAGCAATCTCAATCCTTCCCTGTGCACGCCTTCACATGCGGGTGCTTCAGTGGACCCTGGCAGTACAGTGGTCTTGGCTAGACCTCCCCATGGACTATCCAATTCGAATCAGCAGAGCCTGCAAGATGTCTCTTTTCTGGTGGCTCCAGTCGCTGGAAATCTTGGCAGGGCGCCCCTTCATAGCACCCACAGCCCAAGCCACAATGACCACGGACGCCTCCCAGCTTGGATGGGGGGGTACTATTTGCGGAGGACAGTCCAAGGCACGTGGTCCCAGACCGAGACCAGATTGCATATCAATGTTCTGGAGAGGAGGGCAGTGCTTTTAGCATTGCAAGCCTTTCACGCTGTTCTTCCCCCGGGGACGATTGCAGTTCAGTCAGACAACATGTCTGTTGGCTGATACATCAGCAAACAAGGGGGAACCAGATCTTACCCTCTCTGTCGCGAGGCTGTGAGAGTGTGGGAGTGGGCAGTCTCCATCAGTCAGTTTCTGATTGCAACGCACATCCCAGGATGCTCCAACATTTTAGCGGACAGACTGAGTCGGGCTATTCTAATGCCATACGATAGCGGAGGTCTTCCTTGCGTGGGGTCAGCCTTGCTGTGATCTCTTCGCATCTCCTTCCAACGCGAAGTGCAGAGAGTTCTTCGCTTTGATCACCTCACCAGGGGACTCCCCCAGAGACGCTCTCATCCACTCATCCATGCTTGGCCTCCCGGGTTACTGTATGCTTACCCCCCGTTACCTCTCATTCTGAAGTTTCTTCAGAAAGCTTGCCAACTGGGGTGTAAAGTGATCCTCATTGCCTCGTTCTGGCCTCGTCAGATGTGGTTCCCCTTCCTCTGGTCTCATGTTCTAACTCCTCCTCGGATTCTGGATCCTTGCCCGGATCTCATCTCTCATCCCTCGGGCATCTGTCTGCCTGACCTGGACAGCCTCAAGCTGAGGGCTTGGTTGCTCCAGTTCCCCTGATTGCTAGGACTCCCGGTCTGTCATCTTCAGTAAAGACTATTTTGGTGGCATCCCACAAAGCTTCTGCTAGGAAGGTTTATCACAGCAAATGGAAACGCTTCTCTATTTGGGCTTCTCAGAGGAACCTAGATCCCTTTACAGCCCCAGTTCCTGCAGTGTTGGGAGTTTTTGGCCAGTATTTTCCAACAAGGGGCTAGTTCCTCCACGGTAAAAGTACAACTGGCGGCCATCTTTAATTTTCATGTCAGCGAAAATATGAATGCTCTGGCCTCTTTGAGACTCTAAAGCTTTTCTGAAAGGCACCTTTCTTTTACGCCCTCCGGTTAAGGACTCAGTCCTTCCTAGGGACCTTACCCTAGTTCTGCAGGTGTTAGTTGCTCCCCCCTTCAAACCAGCAGCGTCAGTAGATTTGAAATTCTTATCCTGGAAGACAGCTTTCCTAGTGGCCATTACTTCGGCCAGGAGAGTTTCTGAGATTCAGGCTTTGTCTGCCGTGCCCCCTTACTTGATCTTTCATAAAGACAGGGTCTCACTCTGCACGAACCCTTCCTTTTTACCAAAAGTTGTCTCTGAATCTAATATTAATCAGACGATTAACCTGCTTGTTTTCTTTCCAAATTTTCAGAACAAGGGTGAATATAAAATGCATTTGCTAGATGTTCATAGACAGCTTAATTTCTATTTACATAGAACTAAACCCTTTCGTAAGTCTGACCAGTTATCAGTGTCCTTTTCTAGATCCGTTTTGGGCAAAGCCATATCCAAGGGCTCCTTAGCTAGATGGATTACACAATGTATACTGCAAGTCTATAAGGACAAAGGTCTGTCCCTGCCTGGTCCCGTTAAAGCTCATTCTACCAGATCTATGGCAACTTTTGCTGCTTTTTGGTCTAGGGTTTCACTGGATGATATCTCTGCAGCAGCGACCTGGGCAAGGTCACATACATTTATTTCTCATTATAAGTTGGATTTGATCTCTAGAGGGAGAGCATCCTTTGGCTCTGCGGTGCTCAGGAATATTCTTCCATGAGGGCCTCCCAGGAGTTTTGGTAGCTGGGGACTCTGTCCCACAGGTTGCAGATAAATGAAGTTAACTACTTCAGATAAAGAAGTTATGTACTCACCATAACGTTCCATCTGAGTAGTTGCACTGCATTTTCTGCAACCGTCCCACCCTCCTTCCCCCAAACCTGTTCTAGGTTAGTAATGTTATTGAGTTGCTGATAGTTTGGATAGTGGCAAACTCGATATGAGGGAAGGTAGGAGATGTGAGAGATTATGGGTAAGGGGAGGAGCTTGGAGCAGATGCTTGGAAAAAGTTGCTGGCTCGGATCCAGTATGGATCCGAATACCCACAGGTTGCAGAAAATGAAGTATAACTACTCAGATGGAACGTTATGGTGAGTATATAACTTTTTTACTTTTTGTCTTACAAATGCTTCTTTTCATTTTCTTTGCAAGATAAATAATTTGTGCAATTTCTGGTTACCTTAAGTTTGTTTCTCTCCCTTTTTGATCGTTTGAGCTCCGTATCACTCAACCAGCTCAGTCTGCCTTCACCTTCAACTGTGTACCTCATGTTTTGAAGAAGTTGCACTCTCAGTCCCGGTTCTGGCACTATGTTGTCCGGTCAGGATAAAACAGACAAGCAGTTGTGGGTTCATTTCAAGCAGATTTATTACGCACAAACACATCAGGAATGAGGCTTTGTAATTTAAACGTAAATAAACTTATAAACAGACTGACTACCACACTCATATATGTTGACAGTCTGGCTGTTCTCCCAAAATGGCACTGCTGCCTGCACGTGGTCACTATTTATATGCACATGCCTAACATCTGGAAATAACATATAACATTTTTATTATTATTCTTATTTTTATATTTATATAATGGTTAATGCATGATTTTTTTTAAAGTTTATTTTTGTAGGAAAAGATTTTTATAGATGTTATGTTGCTTTAAATATGTAATTGCAATCAAGTTGATTATTATGTTATTAGGGAAAGTATATATAGGTTTGATTTTTAAATGAAGTTTGTCTGAAGAAGGAAAGCTATTTGGTTTTCCGAAAGCACTTACAATAAATTTGTTCAAGTAGTTAAAGTAGTTTTTGGTGTTTGCTCCTTCGCTTTTTGTGTTTTCAACAGTTCGTGGTATCTTGTGTATTTACATCTGGAAATGCTTTTTAAAGGTGCATACCACACCCTCTGTTCTACAACAGGGATACCTTACTAAAAGGATACAAGGCCTAAATACACGTCCTGTATAGATCGACTCAAAGCCCTGTCACTGTACTCGGTATCCTACAGACTGCTAAGAGGTGACCTTTTGAATACAAGACATTGTCTGGCCCATTACTGATAGATTTGCTGCATATCAGCAAGTTAGATGGCATCAGATAGATTCTATCTGGAGCTCTAAACCACTTCTGCAATATTACCTGAATGGTTTGGTGGGACATGTGTATCTCACAGATTATACTACTGCTCTGGACTTGCAGGCCATTTCAAGCCTAGCCAATTTCCCTTTTTCCTGAAATTAACCTGTCCCATTTGGTTAGAGATGGGCCTTACCAATCCCAAGGTCAATAACTATATATTATCCCTGTTGAGAATAATTTAAGTGGACCCATACATGGGCTAAAGCGTTTAGTAGCTGCCTCTGTCCATTGTAGTATTCAGAGCGGTCCTGGGGTAAATTTTCTGTTTTATGTCCACAGATCCAAATTGTGCTTGAATATGTACAGGGATGTACTTTGTTTTATGTGGATGGGAAGTCTTCTGCAGAATAGCAGTATCCTGTTCAAGAGCACCAGTAGCTGTACAGACAAGGGCTAAAAGTGGAAGTGTCTTAATATACAGCATTAACAAGTATACGTGTAGGATGGTCAAACAGGATGATCAGCTGGAGTTCCTCCACATGTAGATCACCAAAGACAAAATCCTGTATCATATCCTAGCCAGCTATAGGTCACTCTTCATGTCTCAAGAAGCTCAAAATGCATACTTGGAACTACTGGAGACACTTACCATCCAACTTAACCTGCTCATGGGAAACCTTAGTTATTCCTCTATAGACTATAAGTCCTACATGTCCTCAAATCTGCAGGCACAGAAATTCCTGGACTTTGTAAATACAAGCACCCTTGATCAAATAGTGAGTACTCCCACTAAAGGCTCCAACATATTGTACCTCATAAATACGGAAAGGTGCTACACCCCACCAAATGTATCGCCTGCCTGGTAAAATCTGACCATAAAGCTCTTTTTTTCCAAAATCAACTCCATAATTCCAATAAAACCAGTAACAGGAACTATTCCAAGACAAATTACCGTTTATTAAGTTATAGTTTATCAAAATTCACTGCCCCTCCAAACCCAGAGAATACAGCAGCCTATACTGAACTGTTCTCAGAAACTCTGCAGAACCATGTTAGTGGCTGCATAGAGGCTGCTGTATCTACCAGAAGTAAGCTCATGACTAGCCCCAGAAACAAACCTCCCTGATGACATCCAAAATTTAACAGGATACACCAGAAGGAAGATTATGGCAAAAATCAGAAAGTGTAATTCCTGTAAGGATAAAAACTCTCTCATCAAACTAAATAGGCAATTTCAGGTCAATAAAGCCAAACGCTCTAGATTTAGACATACATGTTTCTTGCTTCTTATAGCATCATCAGCACAGTATAACAGGAATGTTTGACTTTTGGAAACACAAGGTTGTCATACCCCACTGATATCCATAAACATTAGGGTGTCTGCAAAATATCCCAAATAAACTAAAACAATGGGTAAAAAGGTCACACAGGAAAACCAGTTGGTTAAAAACACAAAAAGAGAAATCTAGCAAAGCTAGACTTTCCATTGCGTGATACCTTAAACCTCTTGTATCAGAGGCAACATGGGATATATGCAAATTACACTTTAAGGATATTAGGTGTTTCAGCTGAATGGCAATTCTGAATGTCCATGACTTTTTCAGAAACATTCATGTCCACAGCTAGAGAGTTTGGCTTTATTGCCTGAAATTGTCCATAAATAGACTTAAAAGTAAAAGAAAAATTAATGGACCTTCAGCAGACGTGATAGTAGGTGTCCTGGAAATCCACTGAGCACATCCAGTCACCCTTGTGTAAGAGAGGCAGAATGGATTGAACAGTGACCATCCAGAACTTGAATTTCTTGACCGATAGATTCAACTCGCTGACGTCCAGAATAGGATGCAGGTCCCTGGTCTTTTTGCCACTAAAAAGAAGCAAGAGTAAGTTCTAGATCCTCTTTGTCCTGTTGGGACCTCTTGGATGGCTCTTTTTTGAATAAGTTGTATAACTTCCTTGAAGATCAACTTCCTCTTACAGGGTGGTACATCGGGGTGATGCCTTCATATAGATGGGGGTTGATAAAATGGAAAGAAATATCCCTGGAAACTATATTTAACACCCACTGATCAGAGGTGATATTTGTCCAGGCTAGTGGTTGAAGAGAAAGACGGCCCCTGACTGCCTCCAGGGCAGGACAGTCAGGCAACGCTTTAGGCGCTCTGAAAGGGCTGCTCAGAGAAGGGTTCCCTGAAGCCCTGATTTTGCGGACACCCCCCCACCTCTAGGGAAGCATCTGCCATTGAATCCTCACCCCCCGCCTCTGGAAAACGATTCATCAGGAGCATTCTGGAAGGAAGACTGTGAGCTCTGGAACCACATCTTCTTAGCTCCTTGTTGGGTCTTGGAAAACGACCCCTGAGGAGCAGAAAACTTGATCCCAACCACAGACAAGGTCTTCCCTTCCTGCTCCCTACAGCTTAGGGGGTTAAGGTTTCTTTCATAGAAGGTCCAAAGATGGTGGACCCGTCAAAGGGAGCGTTGGTAAAAGATGCTTTGAAGGACTCTGCAGACCTGCATAGTTGTAACCAGGCATGCCACCTTATAGCTATGACGGTACCTGCTGCTCGAGAAGTAGCTTTCGCTACATTGGAAATTAGCCTCATTGAGGAATTAGTGAGAGATGTGAGTAGAGAGCTTGTGAGACACCTTCTTGAGGTCCTCCTCTGGTAACAACTCTGTATGTGAAGTGGTGAGTTGTTTGACCAAGTCCCTGTGAAGGTGGGTGAAGTGTGCCAGGTAATTAGTTGCCCTCAGTCCAAAGGTAGCTGAGGGAAGCACACGCTTCCCATGCTGGTCACTCGCCTGAGACTTCCTGTTCAGGGAATGGACTGTGGAGCTCTGCCCCGTTAGCTCCTTTTCGGTGGCAGCGGCATCCACAATGGCATCGTCTGGGACTCCTTTGCTCCAAAAGGGTCAGTACACAGGAGTTCTAAGGAACTTCTTGGCTCACTTTAGGTACTGGTTTCACAGTGTCAGGTTCCTTCCAGGCCCTGCGGGCAATAAGATCCACTAACTCATCAGCAGGGTGAGACAACCAGGAAGTAGATGGACCCGCCCCAAAAGCCTTCAGAAACACGGACTTCTCTGAAGACGGGGGGTTGGTAAGATCATCCGCCCTTTTGCCTCAGGATCTCAAGGATGTCCCCAAAGTAGACATCGTCAGGAGGAGATCTGGGGGACCCGTCACCTTCATCAAGTTCTGTGTCCCCTGTGAGGGACTTCATGGGAAAGTCCAAGTCCAAGTACATTCTCTTGCACTTTCTCTTATGAGGTGCCTCCTCCATCAAGGGCTCCAGGGAGGACTCAGAAGATATGGGGACCCCATGAGGGAAGGAAGCCCCTTGAAGGCTAGTATGGGAGGGCTGACCTTGGACAGGATGAGAGGCGTCCACACCCAAAGTAGAGAGGAGTAGGGCTGGACTCAGAGGGGCGGGAGATGTTGCTTCAGTCCTGCAGAAGGCCCTCTCTACCACCCAGAAGGCTGATGGGCTGGAAGTAGTCCCTTCACCTATTCCCAAAGGGCAAGGCCCCCCAGAATGGAAGAACGGACCCCAACACAGCACCGCAGCCCCTGGACAATTCCGGTCCAGAGGTATCAAGTGCCAAAGCCCTAAGGGGAAGAGATTGTTCCAAAAGGCCCAGACCCGACCCCACCCAAGTGGAGCCTGCGCTGTCCTTTTCAGCAGAGGGACCACTCTGGTCCGAGGGTGGAGGAGCAGAGCCAGACAGGGGACCCTGAAAGGATCAAGAAGAAGTGAATACTCTACATCGTCAGGATCTGACTGTGGGTATCCGGGTTCCAAGATTCCTAAATCCCTGGGGTCAGAAGAGGAGACCAGAGAGTTGGGATCGGACTGGCTCCCCTAGTCGGGAGGGCTGGGGATGTCAGAAGCTCCAACTCTGTCTGGACCTTGAGGAAGCTCCTCATTATCCTGTCCATGTCTGAAGGTAACAAACTCCTAGATGATCTGGAGGAAGTGGAGGAGTAAGTAGACTTGGATGAAGACCCCACCCTGGACACTGAGGATCTAGGTCTGCAATCTGGAGTTCAGCTCCGTGATCTAGGAGCTGAGTGACAAAAATGCCTAGAAGATCCAGGCGAGGCCATATCCTTCATAACTATAGGTGGATCTGACAAGCCTGGTGAATCCAAAGACTGAGTAGTAGGAGCAGTTGGATCCAAAGAACTGGTCTGATCCGACGGCCTTCTGTCCAAGGAGGCCCTGGATCCAGTAGAAGAATCCAAAGGTCATGGATCTAAGACTACCCGGGCTGGAGTCAGGTCCATGATCTGGGATCCAACAGCCTAGGCTTTTCTGAAGCCACCGAAGGCTCAGAAGGGGAAGCCTTGAAGGGGGAAATATAAGTACCCCCTGAACCATACCTTTAAGCAGCAGCTCCGCTAAGGCCCTGGGATTGAATGCAGCACAGACTTCGCATTCACCCTCCAGCTGAGGAGCCCCTAAACAATATATGCACTCCTCATGCAAGTCAGAATTGGTCATCTTCTGACTGCACAAGGAGGACTTCTTAAACCCAGAAGGGTTTTCAGACATCACAGAAAAAGACCTAAGTGTCTAAAAGGAGAAAGAAGAAAGGGTTGCCAAACGCCTAACTGACAAACGGGAAAACTACCCTGCTAAAAACTAGGATATCTAGGGGAGGGGGGGTAACTACTAATACTAAAGCTAAGCAGACTAATGATAGACTAAGTTAAATAAGAAAGTAGAAGCACTTATCTGAGTGAGAGCCAGGGATCACGTCCATATCAAACAAGGCAAACAAGATCTGAGGGTTAGAGGGCAGCAGGGGATTATGGGAGAGGGAGGAGCTTGAGCCTCGGTTCTATTTAAGCTAAAGTTGCCGGCTTGGATCTGATGTCAAATCCAAGACCCTATTGTGAGGAATAATGACATGGATCACATCAGATTATATAGATAGGTTAAAACAATTAATAAAAGCACCCTTTCTAAGATGAGTACTTTAAAGAAGTTCAAAAAGTTAGTCACTCAGTTTACAATAATTATTGATGAAGAAGGATATAGGTGGAAATGAGCTCCTAAACAAAGCTTTGAGGATGCATCAAGTTCTGATTCATCGGCTGGTGATGACACCCCCACCACCAACAGACCATCTGATGCTCAAATTCATCCTTTGATGGAGGTACCTAATCTGCAGCAGCTCAAGACGGTGACATTGAACCTACTATGGGTAGTATGGCTGTGGACTGCTGTATATTATCAAACTACTGTAGTTTTTCTCCCTTCCATCTGAACACACTTAGCTGAATATGCTAAAAATTTATGACACATGCAGTTACAAAACCCAACCATTGAAGACTTACGAGCAGCCTTAAAAGCTTGCACACCCTAGATATTTTTTAGGAAAATATGGGAAAAATCAGCTGTAGGAGACAGTATTCCAAAACAGACAGATGAAGGATTACTAGCAGCAAGAGACAGTTTACTGAAAGCAATCAGTACAGCATGCCCTCCAACACCCAGTAGGGCAAGAATTAAAGCAGTCATACAGAAAGAGAACAAGTCTGTTTATGCATATCTTCAGCACATGATAATTACTTTTGAGGTTTTTTTTTCTCGGCACCCAGAACCTACAGAAGAAGTGGCAGCCAGTGGTCTGTCAGTAACATTTGTAGAAGGCTTATTTCCACCAATACAGTAACAGATTAAGAAGGTTTGCCTCAACTAGTACAGTCTAGGTATTCATGAGATTGTTAACCAAATACATTATGTGGCAGATGATGTAGTCAGAGGAAAAAGAATAACAAAAGAAATTAGTAGATGCTCATAATTTTAACAATGATTCATGGGGAAAGGTCAGGGAGGAGAAGTCACAGAGATAGAGGTAGGTTTAGATTCTTTCCACAGCAAGCCTAAGGGACAATACCTACAAAATTTTTAACCCCCTACCCCCACCCACACACACTTCACCACAGACCCAGCAGTATAGGCCACCTATTAGCCCATGCTTTAATTGTGGTTAGACTGGACATTGACATAACGATTGTCCTTTCCTTCAAGAAACTGACTTGTCTTTTCAGTCTACCACTCTGCCAAAAGTACAAGCACAGAAACAAGCAGAAAGACACTCTCCCACTTGGCGTAATGCTTAGCTGCAGGAAACATGGCTGCAAGATGATTAGGACAGTCATGAACAGGAGATGCAGCTATTTCCTTTGGTATCAGTGGACCAAAAATGTCCCTTTGTTAATGGTACAGTATCTAATTCCTCTATTTCCTTCCTTGTTGAAACAGGACTGACTTGATCAATGATCGCATTATCAAACACAGAACACCTCCCACTCTCCATGAAATCTGTTTGGGGTGTTGGGTTCTCTGAGGTGCCTTTGATTATCCAAAAACAAAAACCTATTTCCATTCAGATAGGTTTGTTAAAAGAGCAGCATATTTTTAATGTAGGAAATAACTGCTCCTTTAAATCTTTTTGGTAGAGATTTACTATGTAAATTATGATGTACTACCCCTTTGGGTCTGTATTCAGATATTTGTGAAGGTGAAGATACACTGTTGACATTACTTGGATCAGAAAAGACCTCTACTATAGCTGATTTGGAGGGAGTGGAAACTGTTCCTCTACAGCTGTGGACTACCCATGGTAATGAGATAAGACTCATAAAAGATACCAGACCTGTAAAAGTTGTTATAAAACCTTACGAGAACCTTCCAATGGTAGTTTGGTATCCCTCATCTAGTGAGGCAAAGAAAATAATTTAACTTGCCATTTCTGCAGTACTTCAGCAAGGAGTCCCTAACAGAAACTCATGTAATACACCTATTTTACCAGTTAAAAAAACAAACAAGAACACCTATAGTTTAGCACAAGACTTAAACCAGTTAATGCCATGGTAGTGCATAATACTAAGTTCTGTTCCACCAACAGCTACCATGTTTTCGAAGATAGGTATTTCCTCTGCTTTCTACACTATTCCTGTACACCTAGACAGATATGTTTTCCTTGACATATAAAAGACAACAATATACATGAACAAGGTTATTTCAAAGATATGTAGAATCACCTACTCTTTTCTGTAGAGAAATTAAAAAACAGTTAAAATTCAGTGTCCTTGTGGGTCCACCTTAATACAGTATGTAGACGATCTAACTCTAGCTTTTGATTCTTACTGTAGTTGTAGACAAGACATTATCTTTCTTTTAACAAAACAATCCGAACTGAAACTTAAGTTTAATAAAGCAAAATCGTTTTTGGAAACCACAAGTCAATTATTTAGGACATCTTATTTCAGAAGGCAAATCTTTCCTTCATGCATTATTATGCCATACCTTGTTAAAACAGTCACTGGCCTTTTTGGGACTGACACATTACTCCCGACAATAGATGCCTAATTATGCAGAAGTAGTAAAACTATTATTTGGATCATTAAAGGAGGACACTTCTGAGTCCTTGCCCTGGCAGGAACACCATGAACAAGCTGTTATCCAATTAAAAATTGATCTTTCTAACCCTCCTGCTGTTGGGTTACCTGATCATTCAACAAGATTTTTTCTGTTTTGTTGTGAAAGAAATAAAGTGCATTATAATTAGTAGCACAACACAAAAATTATGTTTTTAGACCTGTTGTTTATTTCAGTACAAATCTTGATTCTGTAGCAGCAGCAGCCCTCCCCCACTGCTGTAGAGCAGTGACTGTGACAATGCACATAGTAGAAAAAGCATCTGCACAAACTCTCAGACATGATGCTTTTATGGAAGTTCTGCATTCTGTAGAAGCGTTATTACTAAGAGCCAAAATGCAATATTTAACTGCTATACAGTTGTCTAAATATGAATTACCTTTACTTAATAAGTCTTCTTTGCAGGTGATTAGATACTCTTCCTTAACCATGCTTCTTAAATTCTTACAGCAGACGAAGGAGAATCATGATTTTGTTTTTGTAGTTAACAATCTGCTTCCTTCTCGATTAGATTTAAAAGATGCCCCATTACCAAATTCCAGATTACTTCAGTTTGTCAGTGGATCCTGTGTTTGAAGGGAAGATGGCACATTAGTAGCAGCAAACAAATTACTGTTAACAGGACAATTAAACAGAAATGCAACTGCTCAAGTTGCAGAACTTGTAGCCATTACTGAAGCATGTAAATCAGCAACAGATTAAACAGTAACAATTTTCATAGACTCATGTTTTACTTATAGGGTATTTCATGATTTAGGGACACTTTGGAGAGAAAGAACATACCTGACATAAGCAGGGACTTTTATCAAGAACTCTGTTTTTGTTCATGAATTGTTATTCGCACTTTTGTTGCCCAAGGAAGTAGCTGCATTTGTGTGCCACACGTAAGACTGATGAGTCGTATATTTCATTAGGCAATAGTTTTGCAAATATGGGGACAAGATGAGCTGCATTGTCTTATCCTGTTCAGGGTATATTTTGCAGCAATTGCAGGAAACTAACGTACTTGCTTTGTTACAGCTTTCTTTTCAAAATCAAGCTGATGTTTCCAAAAGGATAAATTTGATTTTTGATGGCTGCAGCCTTTCTCCAGATTCATTGTGGCACCTACCGAATGGATAGCCCCAGACTCCTTTCTAAGTGGGCTCGGGCTTATCATTTGACCTCTCATTTGAGTAAAAATGCTTTAATGAGATAGATTTCAAATGACTGGCATTTCCCTTATATTTCCAGAGTGATCCTGCATTTTGTGAACAGTTGCATTACATGTCTAGAGTACAATGTGCCAAAAAGTGTTCCTGTTCCTGCACTGTTTTCAAAAAAACTGTGAGGTCCTTTTTGATGAGTACAGTGGAACTTCACTAAACTTCTGCAGTAAAAAAAAATTTAAATATGTGTTGGTGATTGTCAATGTATTTTCTGGATGGATCGAAGTTTACCCTTGTGCTAAAAATGATGCGACTACTGTCGTCAAGAAGTTTCTTCTGGAATTAATACTCAGATTTGGTGTTTCCTGTTGTATTCAGTCAGCTAGAGAGATACATTTTGCATTTCAGGTTGTACAAGAAGTATGTAAAGTTTTAAAAGTAAACATGAATATCATTGCTCACACTGGCCCCAAGCTTCAAGAATCGTCGAAAGAGTGAATCAGACTTTAAAAACTATAGACTAAATTGTGTGAAAAATTTGGTTTCAAATGGCCACAGGCATTGCCTCTAGTATTATTTTGTAAACATAGTGCCTTTAGTAGTACTAGGAAGTACTCCCCACATGAAATTCTCATGGGAAGAACTATGAGAATGCTTGCCACACCTTTGCCCAAAATTTTGGAGTTACAAAACGATGAATCTGTTTTTCTTTATTGCAAGTGTCTCTGCTCTTTTCTGCAGCACCTACATCTCTGGATTATAGAAGCTCACCGGCAGCCTGATCCAACCTCCCAGCATGAAATATTGCTAGGGGACATGGTTTCCATCTGGACCTTCTCCAGTAAACACTCCCTCTTACCATAATGGAAAGCATCCTTCCTGGTTTTATGTGCAGCCACTACTGCAATCAGATGCAAAGAATGATCCACTAGTATTCATGTCTCACACATCAAGATAGATCTCCCTAATAAAGGATATTGATCAAGATAGATCTCCCTAATAAAGGATATTGATGAGACGCCATCAATGTCATTCCTTTCATTGATGATGAGCCCATCACATCTCATACCAGAAGAAAAAACAGGAAAACCACTATATCCGGAAGTGAGGCCTAGTGATTCAGCAATATCATCCTGGTCAAAAATAAGGCTTAGTGATTCCTTAGCATCAGCAACACATTCAGAAGTAAGGATTAATGGTCTATTAACATAATTTACATTGGAAAATGTTTGGAAATCAGCCCAAGATTCAGGCAAGGATTCAGCTGACCAAGCGTCGCTTGTGAAGCAGTAACCAATATGGAGTTCAGGATGGAGTTTGTTTGGGAATCAATGCCAAATAGACTACAGAAAGAAAGCTTATCATACATGCTTACAAATCTTCGTGAACGCTCTCCAGCTCTAGTCTTCTTGATACTCATATGGATTTTACTGTCTTGGTGATCTTCATCAATTTGCTGCCTTTTCTTGTTTCACCAGAAGCCACCATAACTGTAAGTACTGAACAGTTTTTTGTTTTTTTTTTAATCAGTGATAAGCACTTAATTAAAATCAGTGATAGACATTTGTTTAAGACTGAGCAGGCAACATCAGACTGGCATCTTAAGTCTAACACTTTCTCTGTTGCATTGTATACCTATGCAAAACTAAGAATGCCAGTAACTGTTGGGTGTGTGCACATAAACCGACTGCATACGATGGGGGCATTCCTTTGATCTGAAGTTTACTTCATTTAATCTTCAACTTGCGGGTTTTGGATCCACATCGGATCCGACACGGCCGCATTTTCCAGCTATAGATCCAAACTCCAGACTCCTCCCCTTACCCATAATGCCCCCTGTCTCCCTTCAGATTTCGTTTGCTTCCATTGTGGTTACAAGCATAATTTCTGAGCTTCAGCTAGTGGGTCACGTAAGTGAACTAATCTCTGTTTTTTCTCTCTCTGACTTTTTCTATTTCTTTCTTACATCTTTTACTTTCACTCGCGTCTGTGTCGGATATTTAAAAAAAAAAAAAAAAACTTCTCTTCCTTCTTCTATCTGAGAGCGGATGTGTGTGGGTGGGTGTGCCTTTTGAGCCCGTGCGAGTATGGCAGAAGCCCCTAAGGCAGGATTTAGGAAATGCTATTCCTGGCGGATGGCCACACTCTGTGCGTGGTTTGCATCGGTGGAGATAACCTCAAGTCCCCCTGTCCTATTTGCGCTGCTTTCAACCCCAGGGTACTTAAGGACAGGCGGGACAAACTGATACTGAAGGGATTGCTCCCCTCTTCAGGGGCTTCCATCCCTTCCTCTCCAGCAGGGATAGCAGTGGCTGCTGCTTCTACTTCCACTTCCCCAGCCTCTGGGACTCAAACTCCTGCCAAGAGGTCCAGGGAAGGGGACAAGACCAAGAAGGACTGTTCCCAGAAGCAGTCCCTTGACCGCTCGTCAGAGGTGGCTCCGCCACCGAAAGTCAGGCCAGTGGCTAGGCCTGGATCTCTTCACCTACACTCCCCCAGGTTCTCCCCTGAGCCTGAGGAAACTCGTAGCTGGTCCCCAGTAAGGACTTTTCTGCACCGGCTCTCCCGTCCAGTTTCAGTGGCGTCCTCCCGCTCCACCCGAAGTTTAAGCAAAGCGGAGATGGACAGGATGATGCAGAGATTCATCTGCACCCAGATACAGATGGGGGTCTTGCCGGCGTCCTCTCCCTCCTGCAGGGGGGCTCCTTGCAACCTTTGTTCTGACCAATAACAACTCCTCCAATCCGACCAGTGGTTTCGGAATTCTTGGATCCGAGGACACTCAGGGTTAAGGGGTCAGCACCAGTGGTACCATGTACCTTGACGCCGGCCATTGTCTTGAGATTGTCGGATCCGTAGCCTCAGGTCGGATCCAAGGGGGTGCTGTTTACTCCGAGCACTTTGGAGTGGAGCATCCCTCTCGGCATCTCAGCTCCTGGAGGTTCGCCTCCGACTCCCCTATTGGGTGAGAAGGGGACGGGCCCCACCAGTATGTCCCAAGAGGTTTGCTTCCCCTGTGCATTCAACGTGGTGGAGAGGCCTCTGACCATTTCATCCTCAGACCCCCCCCCCCCGGTTCTGAGTGTGGTTCTGACCGTCTTGCCTTCTCAGGGACAGCCCATGATCACTATGCCTCAGGAAGTTCCGGTGGAACATCAAGAGGTTTGTGAGTCCTCCTCAGAGAGTCCCACCGAGGAGGTACCCCGCAAACGTAAATGTAAGAGGAGGCACTTGGACTCTCCACCAGAGTCCCTCAGAGAAGACACAGACTTGGATAAAGGGGAAGGTTCCCCAAGGCCCCCCCCCCGAGGATGTCTCCTTTGGAGACATCATGGAGCTCCTTTGTCAGGGGGTGTGGTCAGTCCCCAAACTGACCTCAGACAAGTCCGTGTTCCTGGAGGCATTCGGCTCGGGCCCATCTACCTCTTGGGTGTCCCCTCCTGCTGCTCCACTCATGGATTTGATAACGTCTAGGGCATGGAAGGAGCCGGACACCGTAGATCCCATCCCTAAGCGCCCAGGCAAAGTGTTTACCCCCCCCGTCAGACAGGACGCATTGGAACAAGGGATCCCCGGTAGATGTGATGATGGTGGCAGCTGCCACCAAGAAGGAGCTCGCTCAGGAGAGCTCCACAGTCCCATCCCCCTGATCAAGAATCAAGAGCGATGGACCATTTTGGGAAGTGAGTATATGCTTCAGCGACCTTCTCGGTGAGGGCGCTGAACTATATGGCACATGTCATTAGACTCCAGAGAGATCTAGTGAAGGAGATCTCAGAGTCTACCCTGAGTCCATGTCGGCGGAGGACAAGAAGACCTTCTCCGCTCGAATGGCCACTGATAAAGCGGTTGTCAGCACGTCCATGTGACTGCTGTCTCATTCTACGAAGAGAGCCGCAAGGGCAGCTGGACCAAGCGTTGCTATCAGGCATCACACCTGGCTCTGGTTGTGTCAATTTTTGGAGCCCTACAAAGCGTCTTTCACCATCGCCCCTTATGATGGTTCTTCCCTCTTCAGGAAGTTGGTGAAGTAGACTTTGGTCCAGAGCGAGAAGGATGGGAAGACACTATCTGCTATTGGGATCTGCTTCTCCTCTCCTCAAAGATCCTTTTCCAAGAATCAGTGAGGAACAAAGAAGATGCGGTTTCGGAAGTCTCAGGTATTTTCCCAGGATGCTCAGGATTCTCCGACCCCAAAGGCAGAGGGGGTCAGAACAGACGCCACCTGAGAGGCAGACGGGGTCCTAGGAATTTCGGGTCCCAAGAAGCCTTTTCGGAGGAACCCGGACAGCAGCCCTGAGGGGTTGCCCGACTGCTTGTCTCGTGAGGCAGTCGGGGGGGGGGGGTTCACCTGTCGCTACACCCGAAGGCATGGGAGTCCATTACAAAAGATCACTGGGTGTTTTTGTTCTATTCAAGGAACATCCCTATCCGAACAAACTCCTCCCAGATGTTCCACCCACACAGTGGGAGGAGGCAGCGCTAGAAATAGGAAAGCTGCTGAACAAGAGAGACATCCAACTGGTCCCCCCAGGCCAGTCCGGATCCAGTGCTTACTTCAGGTTCTTTTTAGTGGCAAAGAAAACGGGGGACCTCAAACCCATCTTGGATCTGTCCACATTGAACCTGTAAGTAACCAAGACAAAATTCCGGATGGTCATGCTTCAGTCTATCCTGACTTTTCCGCAGGCCACAGCCTGGATGTGCTCTCTCGATCTCCAGGATGCATACTACCACATCAAAATGGACCGACGCTCCTGGAGACTTCTTCACTTCCGTCTGGGAGCCAATCACTACCAGTTCAGAGCCCTCCCCTTTGGTCTCAACACAGCCCCCAGGGCGTTTACCAAAGTGATGGCAGTTGTAGAGGGTCACCTGAAGCTTCAGGGTATTCAGGTCTTTCCGTACCTGGACGATTGCCTCTTTGCTGCCCCCAAAGAGCATCTACTGTGTCAGGCCAGGGATTACTTCATACAGTTGGCAAACAATCTAGGTATTACCATCAATCTGAACAGATCTTCTCTAGAGCCGGTCCAGATTCTGGACTTTATTGGGGCATGTTTAGACACTCTTCAAATGAAGGTTTTTCTCACCCCAGGCAGAATACGCAGTTTGAGTGCATGTCTTACAAATTCTTCATGCTCCAGCCCCCACAGCCGCAGCAGTGCTCAGGGTGTTAGGTTCCATTGCAGCCACAATCAACCTCCTGCCTTTGGCTCGCCATGAGAGCTATTCAATGGACACCTGCGGTCCAGTGGTCCCTGTTAGACCTTCCTCTCACCTTTCCATTGAGAATCTCAAGGGCATGCAGGGACTCCCTTCAGTGGTGGATTCAATCTCCAGATATCCTAAATGGATGTTCCTTTCATATTGTTTTTTCCAAAATCATGGTGACCACAGACGCATCCCAGCTAGGGTGGGGGGGGCACTGCTGGAGAAGGACAGTCCAAGGCACATGGTCCCCTTCCGGGACTGATTTGCATATCAGTCTTCTAGAGATGACGGCGGTTCTTCTGGCATTGCAGGCACTTCATGCCTATCTTCCTCTATGGACAATTGCCATTTAGACAGACAATATGTCAGTAGTTTGGTACATCAACAAATAAGGTGGAACCAGATCTTATCCCCTCTGTTGAGAAGCCATGAGAGTGTGGGAATGGGCGATATCCACCATCTGCTTTCTAGTAGCAACACACATTCTGGGATGGTCCAACATTCTAGCGGACGGGCTCATCAGACCAATTCTGATGCCTTACGAGTGGTCTCTGAATCCTTCAGTAGCGGAACAGATCTTTCAAAAGTGGGGTCAACCTTGCTGCGATCTCTTCTCATCTCCACCCAGTGTGAAATGCACAGAGTTTTTTGCTGTGAACCCCACCGGAGGGGGCAGCCCCCAGAGCCGCACTGGTTAATGCTTCACCTCCTGCTCTCCTATATGCTTAATCTCCACTTCCGCTTATGTCCAAGTTTCTTCAGAAAGCTCGAAGGCTGGGGAGCACGGTCATCCTCATAGCCCCATTCTGGCCTTGCCAGGTTTGGTTCCCCTCACTATGGCCTCACCTAGTTGTTCCTCCATGGACATTGAATCCAGTTCTGGATCATCTTTCAGGGATCCCTCACCCATATCTGGGCAGTCTGAAGCTCACGGCTTGGCTGCTCTGGTTCCCATGATTATCAGGACTCCTGGATTGTCATCCCCTGTAAAGTCCGTTTTGGTGGCGGCTCACAAATCCTCCACCAGAAAGGTGTATCATAGCAAATGGAGACATTTTTTCATATGGGCTACTCAGTGAGCTTTGGACCCTTTCATGGCTTCTCTTTCAACGGTCTTAGAGTTTTTGGACAGCATCTTCCATCAGGTGCTAGTTCTTCCACTCTTAAGGTGCAGCTGACAGCTATCTCTAATTTCCATGTGGTGGTGAATGTGTCTTCCCTGGCTTCTTCCAAACTTTGTAAGACCTTCCTTAAAGGGACCTTTCTACTTAGACCTCCGGTTAAGGACCCTATGCCTCCGTGTGATCTTACCTTAGTGTTACAGGCATTGGTTTCTGCACCCTTCGAACCAGCAGCATCGGGTTGATCATCAGTTTTTGACATGAAAAACTGCATTCTTGGTGGCCATTACCTCAGCCAGAAGAGTGTCGGAGCTTCAAGCTCTTTCTATTAAGGTGCCTTACATGATCTTTCACAAGGATAGAGTGTCGTTGCATACTAATCCATCCTTTCTTCCTAAGGTGCCCTCGGAAGCCAATATTAACCAGACGATAAATTTACCAGTTTTCTTCCCCAACTTCCAGAACAAAGAGGAATACATGATGAAAAAGACTGATACCTGAAAAACATTGTGCACCTTTGCTTATCACGAAGAAAAAGAAGAGTATATAAAAAACAATAGCAAAGGTCTGGCTCCAAATAATCCAAACAGCATAAAGTTCTCCTACTGGCATGAAGGACCAGCCATAAAACGAAAATGTTGAGCAGCTCTATTTTATTCAGCACAAGCGCTTTCACAATAGCTTCATCAGGTGCATACAAAATGAACTCTAAAAGACACACCTTATATAACCATTAAAAATCACATGACACCAATTAAAAGTTAAAAGCAATGCTTCTTAAAGTAAAAACAGCACAGAATAAAAATGATAAACTTCTTGCATCATTGTTTTACCTATTTAACAGTCTCTTTTGCAACATAGGTTTCAATGGTATATATTCATTAAGTCCATGCCTAAAATTGGCTCTAAGTCTAACTATCCACTGTGCCTCTATTTCTTCTGTTCAAGCCCTGATATTACCACGCCTAATATTTATATAATTTCTACCCAACACTCTGAAATTAAATATATGCTGTGAGTCTGTACTATTAACATGCTTAGCTAAGGCATTTATAACATTCACTTTCTTAATATTATAAAGATGTTCCCTTATCCTTTCTCTAAGACTACGATCAGTTTTACCTACATATGGGTAACAAATGGTATAATTTAAGTAAAGAAGAATTTAAAGCATTGCGAGCTCTTGAGAACAATAATCAGTTGATAATTAAACCAGCTGATAAAGATGGTCAAGTAGTTGTAATGAATAAGAGTGATTATAACAAGATAATGTTGGATATGCTGAGTGATACAAAGTTTTATGAATCTATCACTTGCTCTCAAGTAGATGATGTAATACATAATATTACAAGAACTATTGAGTTCTTAGAGAAAGCCTGTCTTATTAACAATGATTTAGCTAGATATTTTAATACACCTTTTCCCTCTGTTCCCACTATACAGGGACTCCCAAAAATTCATAAACACCCCACTAAACCTCCTTTAAGACCCATAGTTGCGGGTCATAATTGGTGTACAGAATCCATCTCTATTTATTTAGAAAAACATCTTAGGAAATTAAGTAAGTCCCCAATTATTTTAAAAGATACTGAACATTTTTTATGTGATTTGTACTGTGATTTAAATGTTAATAATTACTGTGAAGAATTTATTTTTGTCACACTAGATGTTATATCTTTGTTTACCGTAATTCCCAATGATGTAGGTTTAGAGTATGTAATCAAGTTATTGAATGATGATGGTAAATTTACTGAAGCTAATATTAGTTTGATTTTGACATTATTAAATTTGGTTCTTAATAATAATATTTTCACTTTTGATAACAAGATTTTTAGACAAAAACATGGGGTAGTGATGGGTAGTTCCTGTTCTAACAGTTATGCCAACGCTGTTATGTTAGTATGGGAGACTGAACATTTATTGAAAGGACCATATAGCTCTTCTATTTTATTTTATAGGAGGTTTGTAGATGACCTCTTCCTGTTATGGAAGGGGTCAAGATCGAAGCTAGATGAATTTATTATATATATTAATAGATCTAGCGATTTTTTGAAATTTACTCTAAATATGTCAGAGGTTGGTATAAATTTTCTGGACGTATTTGTTGAAAAGGATAAGCAAGGTAATATTTCTACCAGGTTATTTAGAAAGGAATCTCATGTTAATAACCTGCTTAATAGGGACAGTATGCATCCTGAATTTACCTTTGCAATTGTTGCTAGAAATCAATTCTTTAGAGCTTCTAGGTTGAATGCTAAGACAGAGGATTTTGAAAGACAAATGTTAACAACTGAATCTGAATTAGCAGAAAGAGGTTATGAGGTAGGTTTAATAAATAAAAATTCCATTTCAGTTCGGCAACTAAGGGATACTACAGCTAAACCCTACTTTTCGAATCCAGCACATAGAACAAGAAATAGTGGTAACAATAAGCTTAGAATGTGCTTTAGTTATAGTAGAGATGTTTCTTTATATACTGAAGTCATTAATAAACATTGGGTATCTTAGTAACAGATGAACATGTCAGGGATATAGTAGGTAACAAAACACAATTTTCATTTAGAAATAAGAGATCTTTGAAAAACAGGCTATGTAATAACAAACAAGATAATGTGTTACAATCAACAGCTGGCACACAACCATGTGGGCATTGTAAATATTGTAAGTATATTTCGACTGATAGTTCTTTTAAACATCCAGATACTGGTGAGTCTTTTGGTATCAGGGTCCAAGCCTCATGTGACACCTGCCATGTGATTTATTTAGCTACCTGCTGTGTATGCAATAAGTTTTATGTAGGTAAAACTGATCGTAGTCTTAGAGAAAGGATAAGGGAACATCTTTATAATATTAAGAAAGTGAATGTTATAAATGCCTTAGCTAAGCATGTTAATAGTACAGACTCACAGCATATATTTAATTTTAGAGTGTTGGGTAGAAATTATATAAATATTAGGCGTGGTAATATCAGGGCTAGAACAGAAGAAATAGAGGCACAGTGGATAGTTAGACTTAGAACCAATTTTGGGCATGGACTTAATGAATATATACCATTGAAACCTATGTTGCAAAAGAGACTGTTAAATAGGTAAAACAATGATGCAAGAAGTTTATCATTTTTATTCTGTGCTGTTTTTACTTTAAGAAGCATTGCTTTTAACTTTTAATTGGTGTCGTGATTTTTAATGGTTATATAAGGTGTGTCTTTTAGAGTTCATTTTGTATGCACCTGATGAAGCTATTGTGAAAGCGCTTGTGCTGAATAAAATAGAGCTGCTCAACATTTTCGTTTTATGGTTGGTCCTTCATGCCAGTAAAAAAGGAATACATGTTGCATCTGCTTGATGTCCATAGACAACTGAGATTTTACTTACATAGGACAAAGCCCTTTTGCAAATCTGATCAGCGATTCATGTTTTATGCTAAACTTTTTTCAGGCAAGCCAGTTTCCAAGGTAAAAATTGCCTGATGGATTTCCTTGTGCATTGCTCGAGCCTATAAAGGAAAAGGTAGGTCCTTGCCAGGACAAGTGAAGGCACACTCCACCCAGTCTATGGCTACGTCAGCTGCCTTCTGGCCTAGGGTGTTTCTGGATGATATCTACTCGGCAGCTACTTGGTCCTCATCTCATACCTTCATTTCTCATTACAAGTTAGATATTGTCTCTTGGAATAGAGCATCTTTTGGCTCTGCAGTGCTCCGGAATATTCTTCCATGAGGGCCACCCAGGCGTTTATGGTAGCTGGGGACTCTGTCCTACAGGTTGAAGATCAAATGACGTAAACTACTTCAGATAAAGAAGTTATGTACTCACCATAACGTTCCATCTGAGTAGTTGTACTTCATTTGTCTTCAACCCCCCCCCCCTCCTTCCCCCTGACCTTATCATGGATGCAGGCTGTGTTTAACTTTGTATAAAGTGTTTGACCCTTGACTCTGTCCAGGTCAGGAGTGTCATGGAGATCCTTGTTAAGATAAGGTGATATTGGGTTGGGTGTACAATACCTTTTAGGTGCAAACTCAGTCTGAAGGGAGACAGGGGGCATTGTGGGTAAGGAGAGGAGTCTGGAACTCGGATCCATAGCTGGAAAATGCAGCCGTGTCTGATCCGATGTGGCTCTGAAACCCACAGGTTGAAGACAAATGAAGTACAACTACTGAAATGGAATGTTATGGTGAGTACATAACTAGCAACTGAGGCAGAAATTGGAGCAGCATTTTGTATAATCATTTTTACCAGAAATCGAAAACCTAAAAATAATTTTTTACACAGTAGTACCCCCTTTAGACTGGCTCTTCTTCAATTTTCAGTGATTGAAGGAGGCAATACCTGTTACGTTAAAACTGGGACACTTTATGACAGATGGAGCCATTGCAATTTCAATTCAAAAATATATGATGGGGTTGGAGGGTTGGGTATAGCAGCATAGGTCTATATTATCTTGTCGAAACGGCATAACAGCGAATGCTGTTTCGATGACAAAGAGTGAACTGCAAAAACAGCAAAAGCCCAGGTCACCAATTTTTTTCCTAGGGAAATAAATCGGTAGACCAACAAGACACAACACACCTTTTAAAACATTTCAAAGTGGGGGGCTTCGCCCACCACTCCCCCCTAATTAAATATACCAACTCCAAGATCGCATTACAGTGGGGTAAAGGGCAATGTCACGGCAATGACCAAGCATTTTTTCCCCCTAGGAAATAATTCGTTGACCTGAGCTTTCGCTGTATTTCCAGTTCGCTGTTTATTTGTCGTCAAAACGGCATTCGCTGTTATGCCGTTTCGACACGATATTATAGACCCTAGCAGCATTACATGAGTTTTATTGTATGTGTTGAGATCAAGCTTACCCCTGCTTACCAATACACTGGCTGGGATTCTGTTATATATGCCATGTTATACTAGCTTTTTGATACAGAGAGACATTACCTAGTGAGATAATTTACAATGATCAACAAAAGAGGGAAGCAAAGGACCTTAAAAATAAAGTTATAAAAATACTTGTTGGATTTACCATCACACCTTACAAAAGATTGCATTTAAATGATTAGCACACATGGATGTGGGTGATGGTGTTTTTATGAGCAGGAATTCTGCTTGCTTATGGGGCAGTGAAGTCAATTTAGGAGTTAGGAAAATTGCCTAAACTATTAGAAATATTAAGCAATGCTACTTTTGAATCAGTAAGTCAGATTACAATGTAAATGACTGCCATGCACAGTGTGGTGCTGCAGACCCGAATGGCACTTGACTAACCCTTGCTTCTAAGGGTGGTATGTGCACACTCATCAAAATGGATTGCGACTCATTTATCCCTGATGACGTAAATGCCATTTGCAGCCATCTAGAAATTATATAGTAGGTTGCGGAGTTGTGTCATGCAAAAGAAGTTGACAGCTGTCAGTGGGCATGGTTAACTAACCTGTTTTCTGGTTGGGGTGGAAGTATTTTGAAATGTTTTATGTTGACTGCAGTCGTCATTATCCTTTTAGGTATCATTTTATTCATGTATAAAATGTTAATTGTGAAGCTACTTGAATCAAGAAAAAGTATCAAATTACAAAATATGCATATTAAAAATAGACTAGAAACATTGCCACTGATCACAATTGAAGAAACACATAATGAAGATGAGGACAATGAGGATAGTTTATTGAGAAATTTTGGACAGATTTATAACTTGTTTGAAAGAGGGTTTGATATTGGAAGGTATTTGAACTCTCTTTATTCCACTTAGGTACAGGCATGTTTATTACTAATAAAATTATTTTTACTAAGCATCTGTAGAAGCATTGTGCATGTCAAGGACAGAAGAAGACAGCATGTGATGAATGTCTAATAGCATGTTAAAAAATGTGTTTATCCATTTGAAAACCTGTTGTCATTGTCCTGTCATAAAAAATATGTAATTTGAGAGATGCTTCATAGAGTCAAATGGGCAACTGTGAAGGGCGAAGCGTAAGAAGGGAAAAGAACGTTTAGTGTATACATAATATTTTCTCTTTTTGGAATCCATCATGTTTCAAGATGGATCCTAGCAGGCTGGGCCTGTCTTTAGTTTTCTTTTACCGTCAACATGAAAGTTACCACATTGCAGAAAGTTCCAATGTGGAAGATTGGAACTTAAAGGGGTCTGCACATTCTTAGTAAGCAGAATAATACAGAGGTGTTCAGTTTTAGTTTGATAGTGGATACAGTTTAATAAATACAAAATACTCTGCCAAGAAGCATTTACAGTTTAAAAGAATGAAGTTTCTTGTGATCGAGGAGACAAGACTTTGCTTAGTCTCCCAAGTATGTGTGTTCTTTGCAGTATAGCGGATTATTCTAAGACTCTGCTAAACTGTGTTGCATTAAGTTATTTTTCATGTTAATAAGTGTCATTCCTTTTTACACATTACTATAGAAATTTTAATATATTGCCTGCATTTAATAGCAATTAGTACTCTAGCCAGTAGGTGAAAAAAAAACAGCTTAGAGGCTTGGGTCAGACTTCTGCTACTGATTCTGTTTTAAAACCTTCCTCTGCTGAATGCCTTAATTTCTAAATGTTCATATTTAGAAATTGGCTTTATGGCGGCTGATTTAATATAATAATTACAAGCAATTCCAACCCAGTGATTTTTTTCCAGCAGGCAACTTTAAATGAACACAAGATGGAAATTAGGACTTTAGAAACATAATGGGATTCATATGAAATTATTCTAGCATTTTACTTTGTTGAGTAATGCAGACACTTAAAGAAACTGTTTACTATCCTACTCAGGACAATATATAACTTGATACAGCCAGTACAGTGTATCGAATAATGTACTGAGCTTTATAATTGACATGCAGTACACTAGACTTTACTATTATGCACATAAAGGCACTGCTTTCCTTTTGCAGTAGCATATTTGTAACTCATGCTTGTGTTATGTAGACCCTTATGATATGATCATGGTGACTCACAATCTGACATGATTCAACTCACTGAAATTACATTGCTTTATGTCAGCTTATTTCTGTGGCATAATAAAGGTTATTTTTTCATTATATATGGTGATTCATGGTCATCAACAGTATGGGAAAGCAGCTTGTTATAACATACAGAATTGTGCATGTGCCTTTCTTCTAAATACATCATGTTTTATGTCTCCAAAATGCCCATAGTTTTGAATTGCTATTACTATACTTCAAGGCAAGGATATGTATATCTTTGTTTAAAGTCAGAAGATACAGCAGCTACAATAATTAAAGATGCAGTATCTCACAGTGGGATAATACAGAATTTGATTCCAAATAATGACTAAAAGTAATGAAATGAAAAATCATGTGGTGCACTGGGGTATCATAACAGTATATAAACTAATATGTTCAGCTTGTAGCAAACTCTGTTATAAAAAGCAAAACTTGCACAAGTTCTCTTCCAAAAGGCTCAGCTAAGAATTCCTATTTAAAACAAAAAAGCAGCTGATTCCAGTAGTATCACAATACATTGGGACAAGACCTTAGAAGTATATGCAAGTAAATAAATTGTATTGGGGGGGGGGGGGGGGGGGCAGTCAGACTGACTATAAAAAAGGTGGAGCCAAAGATTTTCACATGACTGCAACTATTTGCAATGACATAGCTGAGATTCAGAGAGCCATCTTTTTAATTGTTTGTGTAATAGCAAAACAGCAGGACTGAAGTGATGCAATGTGTCCTGAAGCTGATTACCAATGTAAAAAGGGAGGCACTTTGCAAGACAGAGATGAACTAATTTGGGGAGGTTCTGGCAAAATCTCAACAGGTTATGTAAAGATCAGCATTGTATCACAGTAGTCATATAAATTAAGGAGCCCAGTAACATGCAAGTAGCATGCTCATGATGAGGCACATTCACACATGCAATGATGCTCCAGTACAGGAACAGCTGTGAGCCTAATAAAAGTTTTTTAGCTAAGTTAACAGCAAATTTGTTACTGCAGTGGTGGTGCTGTGGTAGCGTTGTCGCCTCACAGTTAGACGTTGCCCGTTCGATTCTCAGAGCGTCTTCTGTGTGTCGACATGTGTGAATGGGCGATCCTTCGTTGAAAGTTGTGCGTTAGGCCCGGCAAGCCAACACGTAAAAATCTACTGCCAATCATTAGCGGACCGGAGTTCCGCTGTGGCGACCCCTAACTGGGAAACTCCGAAAGACACAAACAAACAAAACAGCAAATTTGTTATTATAAATGGGAAAGAAATTAAACAGATCCCCATTTTCCTTTGTGAAAAGAAGAGCAAAGTGGGAGGGCAGTATGCAAACAGCGTGGGCAGAAAAGAGGGAAGAAGGAACAGGCAAACAAAAAAAAACTGAAAATAAACAATAGGGGAGCAGCTGACACAAATTAGGTGGGATATGAAGGTGAAACACAGGCAGAGAGAGGGAAAGCAATTGGTGTTGGTGAGACTGGGTCACATACCACAGAGGGAAATTCAACACAAGGAAGGAGAAGACCATGATTAGGAATAGGGTAGAATGACAGGTAGTAGTAAGTAGACAGTAGTACTGTCCAGTTCTGCACCCAGCCAGAGAACAATCACCTCCTTGACTGCCTTCCTTGCATCTCCAGCTACTAGAGGCCCACTAGGCACTGCTGGGTAGTGTTGCAGATCTACTAGTTACAGAAAGTCATGCTCCAGGCAGCCAAAGTGGGCATCAAGCCAACAGTCTGCCACTGCTTTCACTACATCCTTCAACTCCTGCCAGGTTACACACTAGGACCCATGACTTACAAGATAAGGCTTAATTCAGTGACCTTATCCACCCCATGCAGGGTGTGACTCCAACACCCCTTCACTGTATTATTAATAACTCCAAGTTGTCTGGCTGTTAGGAATAAAACAGTTTTCCAGTATAGCAGTTTAGATAACCACAGTTTGACTGATAAGCCTTGACAAATAGTCATTTCACAAACCCATCTTCAGGCAGTGGTACAATGGTCTTTTGAGAAAAGAAATCTTCTGGTATTTCGTGCATTAAGTGACAACATATTAACAAACATAATTGCACAAATATCAGACTGAGAAAACTTTCTGATCTTGAAAGTATGGCATTAAGTTCAGGCTTACTTTATGCGTTTTATAGAGGCTCTTGGATTTCACATACTGTTGGCAGATACCACTTTTTCAGCATTCTGTATGTTGCAGGAGTGTCTGTATGATTTTCAAAAAACAAAGCAGACAGTTACAATTTATAAACAGCAAACATAAATTTTTTAAATTCCTTATGCACATCATTCACTGGAGAGGAAAGGAGCACACCGATGAATCAAGCAAGCTGCTTTGATTTGATTAGTTTGGACTGGTGGCCAAGTGAAGCCTTCTCATCTTCTGTTTTTCAGCTTGCAGTGGTTTTCATCAACAGTTATAGGGGAAAAAAGTTTTGATCCCCCACCCACATAGCTGTTCATCTTCTTGGATATTTAAGAATACAGGAGGCTCCTATGTTGTAGAAGATAAATTGGATGGTCTTGCACCAATTGTCTACCTTCATCATTTTTATATCTAAGATTTTTCTGGGGAGCCAGTTCATTGAGTAAGAGGGATAATCATAATTCAGACAGGCCAGCTATAATCAGCTCCTTGAATGCTGAAGAAGCTTGGGGGGGGGGGTGACAAAGAGGAATGGTGACATACCTCTCAAATGTTCAGATTTTTGCCTCGTGTGTGGTCTTCTTCTCATAAAATGTGTGCTGACAAGTCATCGAGGAGTGAAATCTGTAAATAATGACAAACATTTGAGTTTCTGACTTTATATTGTTTATAAAATGTATGTTAATGCAAAACCTGTTACTCTAGCAAGTTTCTAAATTTATAAAAGTAGTATTAGGCCTTTGTCCCATTATGTTTGTCTTTTCTAGGATTATTTTATGCCTCAGGGAAGAGAGTAGGAGTGCACTTGTCTGTAGTGCATACTCCATATGAAAATTGTGTATGGGATTCAGAGACTAAGTGGAAGCACTTGCTTCAAGGAGAGCAGAACCTTTTGAGAGTCACATCATGAAAGCATGCACTTGCTAAAGTTCACCCTTATTCTTTATCATGCTGCCGGGCATGAGCTCTGGAAATGGCTAGGGTTCATTCTCTCCTTACCCCTGGGTGGAACAAATGAAACATAAGTGCATCTGGGGAGATGACCGATAGTCACCATGGGTCTGAGTGAAAAAGAAAAAAAGAGGAGCTATTTTTGGAGGTCTCAGCTTTGCTTATTCCCACGCCCTTCTAGGAAGTCTCCTGTAGCTGAGGGGGTGGAGAGATCCAGTTGTCTCCGGAAACAGAATTTGTGTTCTTGACTGAATAAGCTAAATTTGATTTCACAGCTTTCCAGTTTACAAGTGTCATTGAATGCCATATAGGATACCAATCCAACATTGTTTCTCGTGGTGTAGTGCTGCAGTCTTTGTGTTAGGCAGGTTAGTGTTTGGTGGAGCTTTTGGAGGTGTCTTCATTCATGTGTGAAAAATAGCAGTGTTGGTAGGATAATGGTTAACTTCCCTTTCAGAATAACCATAGCTTATTTCCATCTGAATTTTATGATCAGTGTTTATTCTGATTTGTATTTGTATTTTATGAATTTGTTGTTGCTTATACCTTTGTGTGTTTTAGGTAATATATTTTGTTACTTGTTTGCCATATTTGTAGCTGAAAATAGTGTTGTGGCCAGCATACTTTCAAGTAAGAACATAAAAATGAATAAATATTGTTATAGATCCTGACTCATGCATTTGTCTGTAGTTTTTTCTTTCCTAGCTGATTTGTTTCCCCATGTCTACTAAGCATCATCCTCTCCTATTGGTCTTGAGCCCATTCTTTCCTCACTATAGCTGTGTGAGGGGGTCCTGATACTTAGGCAAGAGCCAGCCAAAAGGGGCTGTCATCCATACAGTCAGAGATGTGTTTGCATTTTCACTTGCATCAGAAATGCAAACAATAATGGTGTTTCTAGTAAGGGCTGAACCCTATCTCTGGTGGCTGACATGAGAGCCCACGTCCTCATAGGGGATAGTACACAGTGTTCCCACTCACATACTAATGAAGGCTGCCATCACCAGCTTGATAAACCAAGCCCAACCTCCCTTGTTAATGGCTGCAACATAATTATCTACACGCCTCCACTTGCATGTGGTGAAGCAACCAACTGGACCATTATTCCCTCTCCCTCAGATAGGTCAGTGATGGTGAACCTATGACGTGTCAAAGGTGACACAATGCCGTTTTGGGTGACACCAGTGTTCAACAACACCCAAGTTACCAAAGAAACTGAATGAACAAAAATACAACAAATATGTGACCCTGCACTTATTTATTAAAATTCAGCAACAAAAAAGTCATTAATTGATGTTAATCAAATCAAATGCATTGTTTTCCATATTTTTTTCAGTTCAGTTCAAAAGTACTACTAAAAGAAGGGTAATTTTTGGTACATTATTTAAAAGCCCAATTATTAGTGCACATATTGTTTTCTCTGTTGTAAGTCACAGTTTTTTTCCTTTTACTTTTTAATACATGGCAGCACATAAATAAATGAATATGTAATGAATTGTCTCTCTCTCTTGTGTGGGATGGGTTGATACTCCAGCAGAGTCAAGATAGGCATTTTCCGAATTTTTGGCACGCCGAGCCCAAAAGGTTCGCCATCACTGAGATAGGTGAATGAATGCTAATTGCTCACTCCTAACCTCTTCCTGGTTTTACAGTGCCTGAACTGCTAATGTGAACTCTGGTTGTATGGGCCGTTGTCAGGACTTCAGTCTTTTAAGGCTGTAGAGTTGTTTTGCTGCTCCTCAGGCAGATCTTTAAGATGGTATTCCATTGAAAATATACTCTGCTTAAACCATTTGACTGATTTCACTTACTAATCCTGTTACTCTGGTGTTTATATGATAGTAGTCTCCAGAATTTAGTTCATGCTTTCAGATTTCCGTATTCCAGATCTGTAGTACATGCCATGATTTTTGGGGCCTTAAACTCTGAAATTGTGTCTTTGCTTATATGTGTCATTGTTTTCCAAGTATGACTTGCTCAATTTCTTTTTCATTGTTTTGCTCAATTACCTTTAGGTATGCTGTTTTGGCTTTTAAAACTGCAAGAGATGCAGAGAGAACCACTTTGGAAATGAGTGGAAGTGAAATTCAAGGTCAAGCTATCAAAGCTGTCCGGATAGTGCCTTCAGAAGAATGTTCATCTTGCTTCAGTTCTTTCCCATCTAGTACCCCAGTGATGATATCTGGAAGCAAGGTTAGCTAATGATAACCTACAGATTCTTTACAGATGCAGAGCTGCTGAAAAAAAAATAGAAGACACTGACAAGAAATGAACTTTTGTAGAAAAAGTGCATAGATTAATTAAACATGTTAGCAGTCACATTACAGTTATGGCTTTTGTTGCTGAGGTATAAAGGGATTTGTTTGCACTCTTGTTTCTTAATCTTGATTTCTACTTGTTCTTATTCATGTTACATTTATGTACTGTTGACATAGTTTCAACAGGCTTTTCCAGCAGGTAAGACAGATGGGATTAAGTCCCTGGACATTATGGAAAAAAGTTTCTGGCTAAGATTATTGGGCTGTGAGATGTGGCTGTAGGCACCCTGTGCCTCATCTGGCATTAATCTATACTGTGAAGACCAGTATTGTGGACCTTCCACAAAGGGTTCTTTGCAGAAGTTTAACCACTAATCAACATTCATCATCTGCTTTCTGGTAATTCTGTTTCTTGAGAATATACATGTTTCCCCTGGCACACACTGCTATATTTTGTTTTAAATGCTCATCTTCTGCTCCCACCATTTTTTGCAGCAGTGCAGTTCATATCTCAGTCCTTCTTGTTAACTGTAAAAAGTATGTATGCTTTCTGACTTTTCTGCAAAGAATTTAGAAATTGCAGTAGAAGGCTGCTCAAAGGATTGGTGTAGGTATCCTTCTTGATACTCAGAAGGCAAGCTGGCATTATTAGCAGTGGTAGTTGCTTAACAGGTAGACAACACCTTTGGTGATAGAAGATCAGAAGGCTGTGGGTTCTTTTCCCACCCCAGGTGCTTGGATTCCTTTTTTCAATACTGACACTGCTGTGCAACATTAGAGGGAGGAGCAACACCCCTTTGTGTACTATCCTTTGTTTGAGACATTAAACTGAGGCCCAGTCTGCCTGGGTTGGTGATAGCATAGGTGAATATAAAATACCCATGACATGTAACAAAAAGAGTAGGGATTACTTTATGCATTTATCTATCTATCTGTGTATGTATGTATAAAATAGGAGTTCCCCAAGGTTCCATACTTGGCCCCCTTCTTTTCTCTGTATTCATAAACGACCTCCACACAGTCATTCCTAAAGCCACCTGCATTCAATATGCAGATGACTCCACGTTGATTTGCTCTGACCCCTCTCTCAATAACCTCCAGAAAACCACCCAACACTGCTTTACTGAAGTGGAAAAATGGTTTACTAAACGGAAACTTATCCTAAACCCGAAAAAAACTAACCTACTACTAATTCTCCCCACTTTAGCCTCTTCTTTAGGGCTATACCCTCCACTCCCTAACAATATGACCTTCCATGTTCAGTCCACTAATGGGACCATCATTGAGCCTGTCACCAACACCAAATTACTAGGTGTCACAATCGACCATAAACTCAAATTTGATACCCACATCAGCCAAACTATAAAAACAGTTAACAAGAAACTTGGTTCCTTGTACAGAATTAAGAACTTTCTTATGCCCCATACTAAACTAACTATCGCACGTACTCACCTTCTCTCCACCCTACTTTATTCCTCTCCAGTATTTTCCTTCCTCAAAAAAACTGAGCTTAACAAACTCTCTGTTGCTTACAACCACATTGCCAGATTCGTAACTGGTGAACCATACCGTACTCACCATTGCCTTAACCTAAGAAAACTAGGCTGGTTAGAACTCCCAAATCTTCTTAAGTTTAACCAACTTAATGTAGCATTTAAAATTATTAATGAACCAGAAAAAAAACCCTCATTGGCCAAACATTTAACCCCTTATTCCAATCTAACTAGTCTTCGTTCCTCTAATAGTCTCATGGTACAAACAACTAAATCTAATAATTCAGGGGGTGATGCTCTCTATGTCAATTCCATAGGAAAACAATGGAATTCCCTCCCTAATAACCTAAGACTAACTACCTCTCTCAACCAATTCAAAACTAACCTTAAACTTTTCCTTAGCTCTCATTGGTTATGTCCATGCACTAAACCAGACTAAGTCTTTTGATCACTGCCTTCCTTCTTGCTGACCACTAACCTATTCCCTTTCCTATATACTACTGACTCTGTAATAATTAACTATCTTTTCTATTATTTGCTTTCTTTTCTAATTAGCCAATTCAATTGTATGTATACTTTGGCCTCACATGTTTTTTGTTCTCCTACAAAACTGTAATTTACTATGTATTCTAAATGTATGTTGATCACTGTGGAGCTTTTCTCCCCGGGCCTCTGCTGAAAAAGGATTTGTATCCAGTTGGACTAGCCCGGTAAACAAATGTAAAATAAATAAATAAATAAATAACATAAATATATATATATATATATATAATCTTAATATATCACACCCCTTCCAGTCATTCATTACATTTCTGCAAACATTTACAATATTCTTCAGTATTTTACATCTTCAGTTTCACAAACGTTAACATCTTTCATTATACCCCTATCCTTTTCTCCACAGCCATCTTTATATTTCTACCTACACATCTTCATCATTCCTCTTTTTAATGTACAACAATTGATTGCATCTCCTTTTCCATAACACACATACTATTACGATCAATATCATGTCCCATTTATCAACTTCACATTCATCTTTTTCATATTTCACATTCGATTCTCGGCTGGAGTGCCTTCTGTGTGGAGTCTGCATGTCCTCCCCGCGGTCGAGTGGCGTTCGAAAGACATGCGTAGAATGAGAGTGCCTTCGTTGAAGGTTGGGTGTCAAGCTGGCACCTCGGCACCCGTAAAAAAATCTACTGCCAATCGTTAGCGGACCGAAGTTCCGCTGTGGCAACCCCTAACCGGGAAAAGCCGAAAGAAGAACATTATTTCTATTTTTGTATTTAGAAAATCTTTTAACTTCTACTCATTTTCAATTTTTTTTGAAAAACTTCATTCTGCTTACAATGCAAAAAAAATGATTTGTACTTTCTTCTTCATTACACTATTTACATTTTCTTTCCTCTATGTTTTAAAATTTGTATTACTTTTTATAGACAATTTATACAATAAACATCTCTACAGAAAATCTTTAGCTTCATAAAAGTTTTCATATCTTTCTCATCAGTTTGTATTCATTTTGTTTTACCTTCATCCGTAAGATCTTTCTATGGATATATTAAATCATGTTTCTCTGTTATCGTGTTGTACCTTTCCTTTAGACCTTTTTTAACTTCCTCAGTCTCAATTTTATATAACTTCATCTTATATTTTTCCATCATCTCCTTCCTTTTGCTTGTTTTCTTTCCCTTTTCATTTTTTTTCATCTTTACATATTTCACACACATTATTTTCCCTGTTAGGAGCAGGACTGACTTTTACAAATTCCAGTTGCATTTTTGACATCTGTGCACCTTCTTTAGGCATTAAAAATATAAAGGGGTGGAGTAGGAGGCTGGAAAGGATTGTGAGTATGATCTACGTCAAAGGGGGTGAGTGAAGTATAGTGAGTAATTTCAGCTAGGATTGGCACAGGAGAAGGTCCAAGTATTATTTTAGGGAGCATTTAAAGGTGAGTAGGTTAGAAATAGTGCTGGTGGTTAGAAGTAAAGAGTTCCATTTTTTGCTACTGAGTATGAGTATAGGCTTTGTCCAGGAGATTTATTTAAGGTGAGAAGCTGATTGTCTTCCAATGTAAGAGTTATTTTTGGAAAATACATATTGATTAAAGGGGTAAGAACTGTGCAGGCTAATGGTTGGTGTATGAGTTTATGTAATGTTATAAGTTGAAAGTAGGAGAGGTGTTGAGGGAGTTCCAGCCAGCCAAGGGTATGCAGAGCTTTGCATTGATGGGAAATGGAGGATGAATTAGTAGCAAACTTGGCAATTTTGTTGTAGCAACTTTCAAGTTTGTTTTTTATGGAGGATTGTAATTGGTTACAATTGGTACAACATAGAGTAGGGTGTGCAGAAGGTAAGTTTTGGCTAGAGTAATTTTTGTGTCTGTGCTCAGAAAATGATTGGTTCTATATAGCAGCCGTAGCTTTTGATGGGTTTTCTTGATATTGCTTTGGATGTGAAAGTCAAATTTAAGATCGTCATCTCTTATGACTCCTAATAGTTTGTTAATGTGGACTAACTCAATTTCAGTGCCATGTGCTGAAAACGTTTTGAAAGTTGCTTTACTAGGGGTGTGAGGTTTTGGGGTAAAGAGGAGGAGTTTGGGTTTTGGGGGGGTTGAGTAGGAGTTGTGCCGTTGTAAGCCAGGTTTCAATGGAAATGACAGCTTGTTGAGTGATTTCTTTGAAAAGAGTTAAGGTATTAGAAGAGCAGATGATGGTAGAGTCATCTGCATATTGAATCAAAGTACCTTCACAAGAAGATGGATGTAGCTTATTGATAAAAATATTGAACAGTAGAGGGCCAAGGATGGATTCTTGTGGGACTCCAGTGGAAATAGGAAGGTATATGGAGATCGATCCTTGCCATTTTACAGCTTGTTGCCTGTTGGCAAGATAGCTAGAGAACCATTGAATAGATGGAGATGCTAGACCCAGAGTGGAAGATTGAGTGACATGGTCTCTTAAAATAAACTCCTCAAAGGTGTTTGATAGCTCTAGAAATACTACAGACACAAGTTTATTAGTGTTGCAAGCTTTATTGACAGTGTCTGTAAATGATAGTAATGTAGTAGAGGTACTGTGGTCTGGGCAAAATCCATGTTGAGTATTTGGTAATTTGCTTATTTTATAAGAGATAGTGGAGAAATTGTTGATGAATACAGCTTTCAAGGATTTTAGAGAGGAGAGACAGGATGGCTATGGGACTGAAGTTTGTAATGTTTGGGGAAATGCCTCCTTTATGTATGGGGGTAATGTGTGCCATTTTCCAGAAGTTAGGGACACAGGATTCTGTTATTGATCTATTAATAAAAATGCTGATTGGATATGATATTGCATCTACAGCTAGATTTAAGTATTGCAGGGGAAGTTTGTTGTCTGAGGAGGAACAATGTTTTAGTTTATGTAAAAGCTTTTTTATGAGAGTTATAGAAACTGAAAGTAAACTGGGTGGAGTTGTCTACATGTGTATTGGAGAGGTTGCAGATAGGTGAGTTTTGTGATGGAAATGTGGTAGGTTCTAAGGTAGGGGAAGTTGGTTGCGTGGAAGGGAGTGTGTCAGGTGAGTTTGAGGTTAAGTTGGCTATGCATTCCATGAAGTATGTATTAAAATAGGTAGCTGTTTGAAGAGGGGGAATGTCTGTGTATGGGTTGGGATTCTTGGGCTGATGAGAGAATATATGGAGGACCAGAATTTGTTTAGGATTGTTGTTATGGCTATCTTGTAACTGAATATAAAATACTTTTTAGCTTTAATAACTTGTTTCTTGACTTAGTTTTGTAGCTGTCTACATTGTCAGTTTTTGCCATTTTTATTGTTTTGCCAGTTAATCCATGCTTTGTCTCTGTTTTTCATACTTATAAGTATTATAACCTGTAATAATAATGTTAAGTATTATAACTTATAGTAATAATTTAGTTTTCTTAGTTAACAGCAATTTGCTCAACCCAAAATTCTGACAAAGTACTTTGTAGGAAAATGTTTAAATCTGCCAAGTCATTACATTACCCCAGCCACAAAAAAAAAAAAATGTTCCCAGTTTCTATTGTTTCCTGTCCCACCTCTAGCATTTGTTCTCTACCTGAGCAAAATTATCTGAAGTCTGCTTGGGGTGTGAGATACCTAAACACTTTCATGAAAAAATCATAAATCTTCTAAACTTTGTTGCATATTTGGGAACCATTATTTATTTATTTAATTTTTTATTTGAAAACTTGTTAGGTGGGCTGGTCCAAAGACCCTTTTCAGCCATGACCCAGAAGTACAGAAACAAAAGCAAACAGCATGAATATTCAAGAAACATACTGTACATAAGAGCAAATGCAAATTCAAAAATGTTTTAAAGGGTCTTAGAATAAGCATATCACATATCCTTGTTGCAGATCCTTTTGCCTGTTGCAGTCTTATTCTCAGAAGAAAAACAAAATCTTTACAGAGATAGAGTTGCAGTAAAGCCAACATTGTATACGGTATTTTCAGTGTACACATAGCATCTGTTTTGAATTTCAACATTTCAGGAAAGAAGCAAAACAACATTTTGGGGAATAAAAGTATGCAGAGACTGCCATGTTGGAAGAAGTATGCTGTTAGACTTCAACAGTTAGCAAATGGTAAGGTTAACCATTGCCCCCTAAAGCACTTACATTCAGTTTCCGTCTGGTTGGTTGGAGAAGGCATTTTTAAACCCATTGAGATATTCTAGTTTAGGTAGAAAATATTTTTGCATAGGGAAAAACAGGCTGAAGGGGAGAGTAAAATGAGAGATTATGTAGATCTGTCTGCTATTCATAAATGAGCAATTCTATAGATGTATTCCTCATCTGTAAATGAAAGATTCTGTAACATAGATTAAGTTGAGATAGCACTGTGTTTGTTAGTTTTGTCTGTATGCTCTGAAAAAGCTAGCGCAGGATCAAGGTTAAGTCCTAAGTATTTGCATTCAGACACTGGGTAAATGATGATGTGGTTATAAGCATTGTTAATAGGAGTTAAACAAGGGAGTTTCTGAGAGGTGGTAAAAAGCATAGGATTATTTTTTTGGTTCATTAGAACTTCATTGCAATATGTCCAGTTGCATAGTTTAGAGAAAGATTGTTGTAGTTTATTCTGGAGATCAGAGGGACATTTATTGGCTTGTAGTAGAAGAATGTCAGTTGCATTCATAATGACATCAAGGAAGAGAGGTAGTCTGTAATATCCTTAATAGTGAAAACAGCAATGGACCCAGAAGTTTACCTTGTGACACTCCAGTGTGTAGGGTGTCAAGGGATGATAAGAGGTTGGTAGTGAGGATTTGGAATGTTTTATTCTCCAGGTGACTTTAGAACCACTTGATAGTGCTGGGCAAAAGTTAAGATATTTCAGCCATACACATTTCTCATAATTTTCCATTGTCTTTTATCAATCTTTTCTAACCTGTTCTAATTGATAGTATGCATTATTTTATATGCCTTAATAACTACCTCTTTTAGCAAAGCCTCTGTTCTAGATTCAACTAAAAGTATAACCAGAGCTGGTCTTTCATTTAATCCTCCCCTCTGCCTTAATCTTTGCTTATACTCTTTCAATCCCTGGTAGGAAAGACAGTCTTTAACCTTCAGTTTAAACTTTTGTTTGGTGTCACTACACAGTTGTGTAGAAAGGGTGGAATGAAGAGGCCAAATTTATAATCGAGAGTTCCTGCATCCTTTTATATGATGTACTTATTTTTTTGCTCTTCACTTTTAACTCTTGCTCTCCTTCCTTTCCAAATAAAATTTTCGAATTCTTATTAATTATGGCCCACAACTTCTCCAGTTGATAAAAGTACACGTGACCTATATATAAAACGAAAGGGACCAGAAACATTTTCGCTGCTTGTACTTAGGACCTGACTTCTCAAATTTTGTATAATTCTTTGTTTGATTTCTTCCCACATATCATTAGCTAGCAAAATATTATCCTTTTTAATCACTACACCCAAATACTTCATCTTAACATGCCCCCATAAATATGGGTATTGCTGAACCAATTCATGTGTAGAGCTGTAGTTTACCACTATAGCCTTTGTTTTATCTTCATTTATTTTATATCCTGAAAAGGCATAAAAGTGTGTCAAAATGTTCTGCAACTGTAAAATGTCTTTTTCTTGATTAATCAAGAACAGAATAATATTGTCTGTGAATAAATCTTAACTTTTCTTGATTATCCTACCAATTATACCATTGAATTTGTGAGCCCATAATTTTATTTTCCGGTGAATCTAAGTATAAAGCAAATAAAAAAAATGGAAAGAGGACACCCCTTTTTGGTTCATCTGTTGAAATACAGCTTGTCGAGGAGAAACACTCCCCCTTAAGTCTTGCCTCTGACCCTGCATATATCGTCCTAATTAACCCCATTATTCTGTCTTGGAATACAAATGTTTGCATTGTCTTTATAAAATCTCAGCTGATTCTATCAAATGTCTTCTTTAAGGCCCACCAATAGTGGCATCTTCTTAAACTCTTCTTCCCTCTGGATCATAATAGTTCTGTTAATGTTGACAAATATTTGTAGCCCCCCCCCCAAAAAAAATTGATCCATATCTATCAGTTTTGACAGTACATTTGCCTTTCTCTTAGGTAGTATGGACATAAACAATTTATAATAATGGCTGAAAATTGAAGTGTGTTGGTATGGAGCTGAATCTGAAGTGTCTTTACCCTTTTGGGTAAAATAGCCACCACAGCTTTCTTTCCTTATGTGATTCTGTCCCTCCTTTTAAAATATTGTTGAACAAAACCTTCCAGATATTTATCACTTTCTACTCTATTAACTTCCAAACTTCCATAGGAATACCATTTATTCCTGGAGACTTCCTTGTTGATTTATCATGAATCACCATTTTCATCTCATCCCTTCTTATCTTAGCTGTTATTTCTTGAGCTTTATCTTTCTCTGAATTTACATAGTTAAATCTTCCATAAATATTTCAGTTTCTGTCTTATTTTGGTTTCCCTATTCCTGCTTTATACAAATTCCCGTAGAATTTCTGAAATATCTTTAATACTGCTGTAGCATCTCTTATTATTTTTGATGTCGTAGATTCTCCATGTTTTCCAACAACTCTTATGGGGTTTTTTTTGCCTTCATCATTGTGTTAATAGCTTTTGTGCTGTTGAGTTATCAGAAATACTTGCGTAACAGCAATTTCTGAACTTGTATAAATACTATCCAATTTTTGTTCCCTTATTTTTCCTTCAGAGCTCAGCAATTGCTCTTCTCTTTTTCAGTAAGATTCCTTTTCTTCTGCAGTTATTTAACTTTTGACATCCCGTGTAAATAATTCCTGTTACCTCATTCCCATATCTCTTTCTGTCTTATTTCTACCCTGTTTTTTAAACTCTTATTTTCATTTTGTCCTACTCCCTAGCTGTCCTTTTTTGAAGAAATTTGTATCTTCCCTAGTAACTTTCCAATCATTTCCACTACTCATTCCTTAAATTCCTGTCTTTTTAACAAATACGCAGTGTCTCTTTACCCTGTATCTTTATCTTAGTCTTTGCTGGTACATGATCTGAGATAGTTATTGGATATGTTTCAGAGCTGTCAGTTAAATACCCATGCTCCTGTGAACTCTATGCTATCCAGTCTAATCCAAACATCTCACATTCCAAATACTCATGTAGTTCTTTAAAATTCAACCCTGTTTTGTTATATTTTCCTTTATAGGTCCCCCCTGACATATCATCACTATTGCAAATCCAGTTTAAGTCCCCACCCAAGAATAATATTCCCCGCTGGAAGCTAATTACTTCTCCCCAAATTTTCTTAAACTGCAGAATAGCAGTGCCAGTGGGCAACAGGTAGTACACTCCCCTTTGGTGCAGAAGGCTGTAGGTTCATTTCTCAGACCAGGAAGATGGATTGCTGACACTATAGTGCAGCATAAGGGGGTGCTGCACTCCAGAGTGTGTCATCCTTTGGATGACATGTTAAACCAAGGCTCCATCTGCATGAGTTGATGGTAGCTCAAGTAGATGTAAAAGATCTCACTGCACCTACAAGAAAGAGTAGGGGTCCTTAATTTATATACAAAAAGTCTTATTTACAAAATATTTATATATTTACATAAACATAAATATGCAAATGTACAAATCTCTTTATATTTTCATAATTTCCTATACAATCATGCTAAGTGTTCATCCTTATTAGACCCCCACTCCTTTTCCTGTAACTACCATTTGATTTTACTTAATATTGTTGCTAAAATCCATTTAGCATTAAACATAATTTCATTTATTCTTTCATTCCATATTACATAAAATAACTTTTTATCTATTCTTTTAGCATATTCTTTACTTTTCTTATAATATCCATATTTAGTCATAACATTCTTTATTTATTCCACTTCTTTTATATCTTCAAAAAAATCTTTACATAACTTTTCTCATAACTTTTTTTATTGTTTTACATTTCAAAAAAAAAACATGTTCCGTAGTTTCTTCTTCTTGACAGTGTAAACATATTCTATCACTTTTCTGTTTATGGCATATTTCCTTTTACTGGCAATTTATCTATTGCCAGTCTCCACAAAAAAAGTCTTGACATTCCACTTTCTGATTACAACATTTGCTTATTTTTATAGCTTTAACTTTTTCATCTGTTAGATTTCCCCATGGTTTTACATAGTAATGTTTTATCATTGCAGTCTTATACCATACGTTTCTTTTTATATATCATCAGTTTTTACTTTCCACAAAAATATTTTTTCTTGGTAAGATTTTATTTCTTCATTTATACATTGTTTTTCTCTTTTACTCTTTTTTACCATACCCCAAAATTTATCATACTCATACTGTTTTACTACTAATTTCTCATCTATTTAATTTATCCACTTTAACAATTTGTATGAATTTAACGAAGCAGTGTATACCACTGGGTTAATTAACCCTAAACCTTCTTCTTCTTCTTCTTTATTTACATACAAATCTCCTCTTTTGACTGGGTTTAATTTAGAATCCCATATGAATGAAAAAAAAATATCTGCAATAATTCCTTTTCAAATACTGTTGGTAACATAAATATACTATGTTTTTCACATCAATACTGATTTGCTTTATTTCTTCTGTTGTTTTTCCCTTTGAATTCTACATAGTTCTTTATTCCCACATTTTATAGCTAACACAGAAATTGCATTAATTATAAAATATATACCCCGATCTTTACTACATCACTTAAACCTTTGCTTTTCTTTGTTTTTAAAGCCATCCCTATTATATCCAAACACTCATTTGTGCAAATCATTACTTATTTTCTACATTTTTTTTGCAATTATTATAATGTCATCTGCATACGTTAACAGAACTGGAGTTCGTAACCCTTCAGGTTTTATATACCATGCCTCATTCATTTCGTAATTTATTTCACACACTATCACATTCATAACTAATGCAGAGAGTGTACAACTCATTGGACATCCCTTTCTTTCACCACTCTTCACATGTACCTCTTAGCTTAACCAGCCATTTACAAGTATTTTACTTCATTATTACTATATGCTGACATACATAATTTCCTAACTTTCTCACTTATACTCTTTCATTATTACCCATAAGATTTCATGTGCAATTGTGCCAAATACCTTATTAAGATCTCCTATCATGATTTTCACCACTTCTTTGCTGTTCATAATATCATCCACAATTTCTCTATCATTAATGATTCTTGACAATCCTTCCCCTTTGGTCTTCAGTTCCCGCTGAACCGGTCCTTCCTCAATCTGGGAATTGGGGGGCAGGCATGTCGGCCTGGGGTACGGAGCCGCCTCTCTCCTCGCTTTCCTCCTAAGCCCCGATAGCCACGTCTGCGCCGATCCTGCTTTGAGGCTCCATATGTGGGGGCAGGTTTGTCAGAGCGGGGTGTGACCCCGGTCCCAAGGTTGTCTTTCTTGGTTCCAGGCTCACATCCCTCTTCTGGTGGACCTGCCTTCCGTGCAGTGGAGAGGGCTGTTGCTTTTGGAGACATCCTGGAAATGTTAAAGCAGAGAGGTGACCAGAAGCCCTCCAACCCTTCCTCTTTGGAGTCCGTGTTCCAGCTCATCATGCAACGAGCTTGGAAGAACCCTGATTCCATTGAGGCAATCCCTCGGAGACGAGCCAAAAATTTTTTCCCCTCCCAAGGAGAACCCACATTGGTCCAATGGGTTACCAGTTGATACTATGGTGATGGCGCCGGCCATGAAAAAAGGACTTGGCTGAGGAAAGGCCCACTTTCCACCTGTCCAACAGGGAGTGTCCTGTGCGGTGGACAGACTTGGGAATTGTGTTTTTGCATCAGGGACATTTGCTATATGGTCCCTGAATTATTTGGCACATTTTACGAGGCTCCAGGGGGACTTGATCTCCGAACTCTCTGGGATGCTCGCAAGACAGTTATCTGACGAGGTCAGGGACAAAGTGGCCTCACAACCCTGGAATCAGTATCCAACTCGTCCATGAGGTTGCTCTCACATGCGACTGAAGAGGTGGCAAGAGCAGCGGGTTCGGGCATTGTTATGAGGCTTCATGCCTGGATGCGCATTTCTGGCCTCGCGGATCCCTTCAAGTCTTCCTTTCTGAATGCTGTCATCAAAGCTTCGTCACTTTTTGGCTCCAAAGTGAAGGACACGCTAGCCAGGTGCGAGCAAGACAGAAAGTCCCTGTCTGCCATAGGCCTACGGTTTTCCAACTCTCAACATACCTTCTCCAGAAATCAGAGGAGTGGAAAAATGTGGCATAAGAAATCTCAGGGTTCTTTCCGTGCCGCACGTGGTGATGATACCCCCAGAGGCAGAGGGGTTAACAATTCCGGAAGACGCCCCTTTAGAGGCAGAGGGGGTCCTCGTTACCAAGGCTCCAGGGGCTCTTTCTCTGGACAGCCTTATCAGCGCTCCTGAGGAGAAGCTTGATTGCTTACCTCTGGTAGCAGTCGGGGGTCGTTTCTCTCTCCACCATGCTGCCTGGCAATCTATCACCACCAATCATTGAGTGTAGAGCATTATCACTAGAGGTTACACCATTCCCCTTTCTTGTCAACCAAATTTTCCAAGAAAATTTCCTAACGTTCCACCTAGTCAAAGGGAAGAAGCAGCTTCAGAGATTATAAAGCTGTCTCAAAAAAAGCGTCATCCAACCAGTCCCACCAGACCTGCGTGGATCCGGATTTTACTTGAGATTCTTATTGGTGCCAAAAAAGACAGGGGGGCTGGAAATCCATTTTGGATCTCAGCAGCTTAAATAAGTCTGTCACCCAAACCAAATTTCGGATGGTCATGGTTCTGTCCATTCTCCCCTTTTTTAAAAAAAGGCAATTGGATGTGCTGTTTAGATCTCCAGGATGTGTATTACCATATCAAAATGGACAAATGCTCCAGGAGTCTGCTTCACTTCCGGCTAGGAGACAGTCATCATCAATTCCATGCCCTGCCATTCAGTCTCTCTGCAGCCCCAGAGTGTTCACGAAATGCATGGCAGTGGTAACAGCTCACTTGAGACTACAAGGATTCTGGGTGTTTCCATATCTAGATGACTGGCTCCTCAACGCCCCCACCAAGCATCTTCTGGTAACAGCACTGCATTATACTCTCTCTCTCTCTCTGGCAAAATTGTTGGGAATAACGATACATTGGGAGAAATCAAACCTTACCCCTACACAACAAATAAGTTCATTAGAGCAGTGTTCATTACTCAGTTCTGTCTGGTATCACTCCCAGTTCACAGACTCCATCGATTGAGGCTTCAACTCTGGGTGATACTCTCTCAAACAGTCTCTGCAAGGGAAGCTCTTCAAGCCCTAGATTCTATGGCAGCATCAATCCCAATAGTGCCTCTAGCAAAGCTACATATGCGGATTCTGCAATGGCTCCTTCTCTGGCAATGGTTCCCAAACTATCATCCTCTCGGTTACCAGATTCGAATAACCAACTCCTGCAAACAGGACCTGCTTTGCTGGATGAGGCCAGACAGAGAACCTTGGAGTTGTCCATTTCATTCTCCTCAGCCCACAGCCATTGTGACCACGGATGCTTCCCTGATTGGGTGGGGGGGCCATTTCCAGGGAAGGACTGTCCAAGGAACGTGGTCCACCTCAGAGGCCCACCTACATATCAGTGTTCTGTAACTGAGAGCTGTACTGTTAGCGTTGCAGGCTTTCCATTCGGCTCTCCCTTCCGGGACAATTACAGACAATATGACAGTGGTCTGGTATATCAACAAGCAAGAAGAAACCAAGTCCTACCCCCTATGTTGAGAAGCCTTGAGAATTTGGCAGTGGATGATAGCTTCCAACTGCTTTCTGATAGCAACGCATATCCTGGGGAACTCCAATGTGATTGTGGACAAACTGAGCAGATGCATCCACATGCCTCACGAGTAGTCCCTCAACCCAGAGGTGGCGTCAGTAATCTTCAGTCACTGGGGCCAGCCTTGCTGCAATCTTTTCGCCTCCCCATCAAACAACAAGTTCAGCAGCTATTTCGCCCTACTTCCCCAGGAGGGGGAGTCACCCAGGGATGCTCTGATACATGATTTGCCCATGGGACTTCTTTATGCTTATCCTCCCATCCCACAATTTCTAAAGAAAGTTCTTCGGTTGAGATGCAAGGTGATCCTCATAGCTCCATTCTGGCCTCGACAAGTTTGGTTCCCCTTCCTTCAGCCTCACCTAGTATGCCCGCCATGGATTCTGGACCCTCTACCAGATCTGATTACTCACCCCCAAAGGTTGAGTCACCCAAATCTGTCCAGTCTCAAACTGAGAGCTTGGTTTCTCCACTTCCACTAGTCGCCAGGCAAGCTAATCTCTCCTTGCCTGTTTGAGACATCATTCTGGCCTCTCACAAACCATCCACCAGAAGACTATATCAGGATAAATGGAAAATATTCTCCATCTGGTCCAAGGATAACATGCTAGACCCATATTCGGCTCCAGTTACTGCAGTGCTTCAATACTTGGCTAAGTTTTTTGATAATGGAGCATCTGCCTCTATGGCTCGAGTACATCTGGTGGCAATTTCTAATTTCCGCAATGGTATAGATGGCACCCCTCTTATCTCCTCATGCCTTTGCAAGGCTTTCCTCAAGGGGTCCTCTCATATCAGACCTCCTGTCAAACAGCCCGTGGAACCATGGAACCTCTAGTCCTTCAGTCTTTGACTCAAAAACCTTTTGAACCTGCTGTGAAGTGTGACCTCAAGTTTTTGTCTTGGAAATCCTTGTTCTTAGTAGCCATTACCTCTGCCAGAAGAGTCTCTGAGCTGCAGGCATTGTGTATCAAGAGGTCCTATCTGGTCTTTCATAAAGACAGAGTATCACTTTGGACGAATCCATCTTTTCCTCCCAAAGTTGTTTTTGAATTCTCCATTAACCAGACAATTGATCTACCCGTGTTCTTTCCGACTTTTGCCAATAGAGGAGAGTATTGCCTTCACTCCTTAGACGTGCATAGACAATTGAGATTTTACCTAGACAGGACCAAACCTTTCCGTAAATCTGAACAGCTTTTCATCTCCTTTTCTGGGCCCAGAATGGGAGAGGCTGTTTCCAAGGTTACATTATCAGGATGGCTAAGGGACTGCATAAGTTTCATCTATTCCCTCAATAATGAACCTATGCCAAAAGTTAAAGCTCACGCAAGTAGATCTATGGCAACATCTGTAGCATTCCATTCCAGGGCTTCCATGGATGACATCTGCGCAGCAGCTACTTGGCTAAGCCTCATACCTTTATCAATCATTACAAATTTGACTTGGTCTTCAGAGGGAGAGTTGCCTTCGGCTCAATGGTACTCAGGAATGTTCTTCCATAAGGGCCACCCATGGACCTCAAGGTAGTTTGGGATTCTGTCCCATCAGTGATGAATGGAACGAAGATTAACATCAGGTAAAGAGGTTATCTTACCATAATGTTCCATCTGTGTTTTTCATCTTCTGTCATTCATCACTTCCTGCCCTCCTTCCCTCTCCAAAGGCTCCTGGGGGATGCTTTGGGTCTAAGTGGTGCCTTAGGGTACTTGCACAGAAGTGGCCTTGGCTTTACTTCTTTTTCTCTAGCAAACTCGATTTGAGGTAACAAGTAGAAGGGCATTCTGGGTAGAGACTTAGCTCGAGAGTTTTTTTGGCTGGCGCGAGCTTGGTAAAAAAGCCGACTCAGTTCCAAGGGCTCTGAACTGAACCCTTCAGTGATGAATGAAAGAAGATGAACAACACAGAGCGAATGTTATGGTAAGTCATAACTTCTTATGTTAAGTTGTCTATCTCGCCTTCATTCTTGCTGGTTGGGTTTGGAGCTGATCCTCTGCTCCGACTCTGCCATCTTCAAAAGCTCGAGAGCTGTTTACTGGCTCGAGGCCTCCCCATATCCCATGATGCCTGGCGCTAGATACCCAGATCTCGTTTGCTGTTTCTGCTGCGAGGCCGTCTTACTGGCTCAGGTCGTATATTTTCATTGCTTATCTCTTTTTTGATAAAAACTATTAGGGTTTTAGTGTAGTTTGTTAGTTGTAGTTACAATCTTTCTATAGGATATCTTTGTTGTTCCCCTCCCCTTCAGAAAACTCGTTTTAGTTAGAGAGTCCCCCCCCACACACACACACACACACACACACACACACACACTCTCTTCCTTAAGTAGCCGTGTAAGTTAGAGGCTAACCTTTAAAAAAAAATTAGTATTTACCTAGTTTAGTCTTACTTGTTTGTTGGTAACATAGGATATTGTGTCTATTTCTTGGCTGTTTTTTGAGTGTGGTAACTTGTGTGTGTGTGATAGTTATGCTATCCTAAAATTTTTGTGTATGGTGTTTGGTGTTCCTTCCTTAGGTATGTCCAATGATGCCAAGGTGTCCGGATTCAAGAAGTGTGACTCATGCTGTCAGATGATGTCTCTGACAGATGGTCACACTTCTTGTGTCTATTGTCTGGGCGCTGTGCACCTGCAGGACTCTTGATCGGTTTGCCATGCTTTCAGCCCAAGAGTCCTGCAAGAGCATAGGAATAAGTTAATCCTACGGGGTTTACTTAAGCCCGAGGGTTCACCGGCTAAAGCTCAGCCCATGAAGTCCTCCAAGCCACCTAAATCTTTGGCTCCCAGTTTGGAGCCGTCGTTGGGTGAAGCTACTCCTTCTGCCTCTGTTCCGGCCGGAACCGATGTGCCTGCCTCCCAGTCTGTTCCGACATGCACTTCGGAGCCGTTGGGGAGTCGAAAGAGATCCAGGTCTCCCTCCCTGGAGTCGATACGCTCGGCTCCGAGGTCTCCTCTGCCCCAATCATCGCAGTCATCGGTCCTCCCACTCTTCTCGGTCATCAAGGCTTTCAGATCACGACGTGGAGAGAGTGGTCAGTAGGCTGTTGAAATCGCAGGCCCTAGCAAAAATGTTGTCCAGCCCCCCTCATCAGGGGTTGGCTCCATCCATGTCTGCAGTTATTCCTCCTCCAACTCCTCCCTTGAGTTTGGAGCCGGAGTTCGTTGGGGTTTGAGTCGTGGAACCGTCGGCACCGATACCATCTCCTTCAGTTCCGTCGTCGGCTCCGATCACTTCCTTGGTACCATCCTTGGAGGGATCTGGGCGCCGAGACTCCGTCGGCTCTGAGTGGGCGAGTGGCATCGGACCCTTGTCCGACCCCGTTCTCCCCCTCGGAGCTTCGGCGCAGGTGAGCTCGGCTCCTACATCGGCTTCGGAGCCTTCCCCCTTGATGCGGAGAGGGATTCCGATCTCTTCAGAACCGGAACCTTCTCAGCATCCGGGCAGAGACGCCTTCGAGGTCATGAGGAGTTTGCTGGCCCCTGAGTCAGCCCCATGATCATCCCCATCGGCTCCTCCCCCTATGGTGCCTGCGTCTGCATCTGCCCCTCCTCCAGACCCCAAGCGTGGGGAACCAACACTCCAGGGAACCCCTTTGGGTGTATCTTCCTCTTCCGAGGCCTCCCCTGATCATTCAGAGGAGCCACTTTATAAGAGGAAATGCAAGAGGAAGCATGTTGACTCCCCTGAGTCTGTCACATCAGATACCGACTTAGAGGATTTGGAAGGGTCCCCAAGATCTCCCTCTGAAGATGTCTCCTTCTCAGACATCCTTGAGATGCTTAGGCAGAGGGGGAACTGGACTATCCTGAGCCCTTCTGAGGATGAGTCGGTATTCCTGGATGCGTTTGGATCCCGAACTTCCACCTCCTGGGTGTCTCCACCTTTCGACCCACTGATGTCTGTGGTGGCTCGAAAGGCGTGGTCAGCTCCAGACACAGTGGAACCGATCCCCAGAAGACCCGCTAAATTTATAACTGCACCACAGGATAAACAGTTTTTGACCAAAGGTGTTCCCGTTGATGCCATGGTGGTAGCGGCGGTCACAAAGAAGGAGTTGGCTGAAACTTCTTCATCTGTCCATCCCCCTAACAAGGAGTCCAGGACGATGGACAGATATGGGAAGCGGATGTTCTCTTCAGTGACCTTTTCCATGAGATCTCTGAATTGTTTGTGCCACTTTACCCGTCTTCAAAGGGATCTCCTTAAAGAGCTTGGAGATACCCTCCAAGATCCATCAGCTGAGGGGGCCCAGGTTAAGGCAGCCTCCCAGCTGGCGACTCTTAATTCAGTGGTGAACTCCTCCATGAGGCTCATTTCTTATGCAGCCGATGGTGCGAGTAGAGCCGCGGGCACAGGCGTTGCCCTAAGGAGGCACGCTTGGATGCGGCTATGTAACTTTGCTGAACATTTCAGAGCATCTTTCACCAACACCCCCTTTGATGGTTCCTCTCTTTTTGGATCACAGGTGAAGGACACCCTTACCAGGTGTGAGCAGGAAGGCAAGACTCTCTCTGCCATGGGAGTCCGTTTTTCCACTCCTTCCAGACCATATCCCAAGGGTCAGAAGAGTGGAAAGATGTGGTTCCATAAATCCCAAGGAGCCTTTCCGGACACACGTGGTGAGTTCCCATCCAGGGGCAGAGGAGGGAACAATAACAGATGCTGCTCTCGTGGCAGAGGGGGTCCGCAAAACCAGGTCAGCAGAGAATCCTTCTCTGACAAGCCCTTCCAGCATCCCTGAAGGGTTGCCTGGCTGCCTACCTCTGGAGGCAGTCGGGGGAAGATTATCGCTGTACCCAAGAGCCTGGCAAGGCATAACACAAGACAAATGGGTACAGTCTGTTATATCCGGAGGGTACAGAATTCCCTTTGTTCACACTCCCTTATTGTTAAACAAGTCCCTTCCAGATGTTCCACCCAATCTAAGGGAACAAGCAGTTCAGGAAGTTTCAAAACTGCTAAGAAAAAGGGCCATCCAGCAAGTCCCAGTAGACCAGCAAGGATCCGGAATTTACTCAAGGTTCTTTTTGGTACCAAAAAAAGACAGGGGACTGGAGATACATTCTGGATCTCAGCAGACTAAACAGGTCTGTACAAAGAACGAAGTTTCGGATGGTCACGCTACAGTCCATTTTACCCTTTCTGGGTCAGGACAATGGGATGTGCTCTATAGTTCTTCAGGATGCGTATTACCACATCAAAATGGACAGACGCTCCAGAAGATTCCTTCTCTTCCGGCTGGGAGACAGCCATTATCAGTTCAGAGCTCTGCTCTTTGGTCTCACCACAGCCCCCAGGGTGTTCACCAAATGTATGGCAGTAGTTACCGCTCACCTGAGACAGCAAGGATTCCAGGTGTTTCCATATCTAGACGACTGGCTCCTCACTGCTACCACCAGGCATCACCTTCTGCGAGCCAGAGACTACACTATCCAGACTTGCTCCAGACTAGGTGTCGCAATAAATATCGAAAAATCTGCATTGTCGCCCTGTCAGTCTATCACCTTTATAGGCGCAAATTTAAATACAAAAGACATGTCAGAGAGCCTTCCACCAGACAGGGTGTTAGTCATTCACCAACATGTGCAGGTCTTATTAGGATGCAAAAGAATTCAAGCCAGGTTCGTCCTCCAAACTCTGGGTTTCATGGCAGCAGCGATCATACTCGTTCCTCTAGCTCGTTTTCACATGAGGATTCTTCATTGGCTTCTTTTCACCTAATGGTCCTTCCAGCAGCTTCCCATGTCTCACATGATTATGATCACAGAAGCATGCAAAAAGCACCTTGCGTGGTGGATGGTCTCCACATGACTGCCCCAGGGCAGACCATTTGTACTCCCCCCTCCAGTTGCTACGGTGACCACAGATGCCTCCTTGATCAGGTGGGGGGGGCATTATCAGGGCAGAACAGTCCTAGGCACCTGGCAACCTCACGAGTACCATCTGCATATAAACGTCTTGGAGATGAGGGCCGTGCTTTTAGCTTTGCAAGCTCTTCAGGACTCTCTTCCTACCCAGGACCATTGCAATTCAAACGGACAATGTGTCAGTAGTGTGGTACATCAACAAGCAGGGCGGAACCAGGTCCTACCCCCTATGTCGAGAAGCACTCAGACTCCGGCAGTGGGCGATCTCTTCCCAACGGTTTCTGATCGCAACGCACATCCCTGGGATCCAACGTCATAGCAGACAGGCTGAACAGAGCAATTCTCATGCCTCACAAGTGGTCTCTGAATCAGGTAGTGGCGGACCAAATCTTCCGCAAATGGGGCCTTGCTGCGACCTTTCTGCCACCCTTTTCAACAGCAAGTGCAGCAATTTCTTCTCTCTCCTTCCACTTCCCGGACATTCCCCCAGAGACGCTGTAGTCCACGATTGGCCTCAGGTACTTCTGTATGCATTCCCTCCCTTTCCCCTAATCCCGAAGCTAATACAGAAAGCTACCGTATTGGGCTGCAAAATGATCCTCATTGCTCCTTACTGGCCTCGACAAATATGGTTCCCGTTCCTGCATCCATCATCTTCTCGAGCAGCCTTGGACTTTGGACCAAGTTCCAGACCTTCTGATCCATCAATTGGGCGGGCTGCACCAATCCCTGCAATCTCTCCAGCTCACTGCTTGGTTGCTCCACTTCCAACTTTAGCCAGGCTTCCTGATATCTCCCCCTCTGTGCGCAAAATTATTTTATCATCGCACAAGTCTACGACTAGAAAAACCTATGCTAGTAAGTGGAAACATTTTTCTTCCTGGGCAGAGGCTAAAAGTATAGACCCCTTTTCAGCCCCTGTACACCACATTTTGGAATTTCTTGCAGAACTCTTTCATGCTGGGTCCTCTTCCGCTACAATTAGAGTTCAGTTAGCTGCAGTTTAAAATTTTCACATTGGCCTCTCGGAAAATAATATCATGTCTCATAAGCTATGTAAAGCCTTTCTCAAAGGGACCACTCTGCTCAGGCCCCCAGTGAGAGATCCTCCACCTCCATGGGATCTAAATTTGATTCTAGCTTCTCTAATTTTGCCCCCCTTTGAATCTGCAGCATCTTGTTCTTTGAAGTTTTTATCTTGGAAAACCCTCTTTCTGGTTGCGATTACTTCAGCCAGAAGAGTTTCAGAACTTCAGGCTTTGTATCTGTCCTCCGTACCTAGTGTTCCACAATTACAGGGTTGCTCTCAGGATTAATCCTTCCTTCCTTCCTTCCTAAGGTCTCTTCTGAAAATAACTTGAATCAGTCCATTGACCTTCCTGTGTTTTTTCCCAACCACCCCAACAGGGCGGAATATAAATTGCATCAGTTAGATGTTCACAGGCAACTACGCTTTTATTTGCATAGAATTAAGGACATCAGAAAATTGGACCAGCTTTTCCTTTCCTATGCTGAGGGTAAACAAGGTCTTCCAGTTTCGAAAATAACCTTATCCAGGTGGTTGACTACTATCATCACATTTATCTATCAACTGAGAAATAAAGAATTGCCTGTTAAACCAAAAGGTCACACCACCAGAGCTTTAGCCACTTCTGTGGCCTTTCAGGCTAGGTTGCCCTTGGAATCTATTTGTGCTGCGGCTATGTGGGCCAACCCACATACTTTCATTTCGCATTATAAGATGGATGTGGTTTCCAGGAGCAGAGCTGATTTTGGTTCCACTGTTCCTGAAGAGTTTGTTCCGATGAGCCACCCAGTATTTTAGGTGCTACGGACGCTGTCCCAACCAGCAAGAATGAAGGCGAGATAGAGAATGTAACATAAAGAAGTTATGTACCTATCATAACGTTCCATGTTAGTTGTCTTCTTCTCGCCTTCTTTCTTGCGTCCCACCCTCCATCCCCCTATCCTAGTAGACCGAGAAGAGTTCCTTATGGTTTTTCACTGGCTGAGTCTTCTCTGGCTATTCCTCTCCGCCTAGTAGCCTCTCTGGTAGGGTTTATGCATTATAAGATAGGATTCCTTCCTTTTTATGTCTGCAGTTAGACTTACCAAATGAGATCTGGGTATCTAGTGCCAGGCATCATGGGATATGGGGAGGCCTTGAGCCAGTAAACAGCTCTCGAGCTTTTGAAGTTGGCCGAGTCGGAGCCGAGGATCAGCTCCGAACCCAACCAGCAAGAAAGAAGGCGAGAAGAAGACAACTAACATGGAACGTTATGGTAGGTACATAACTTCTTTTTTTAATACTACTGGTCTCCAGTTTTTTAATTCTTTTCTATCTTCCTTCTTCCATATGAATTTAAGCATTTTACTAAATAATTATTTATACATAAAAAAATTTATTTGACCATTCATTCAAAATCTTTAAAAAATATATTTTTTTGCCATCCCCTAAAATTTTTATACATTTCATAACCTATTCCATCTGGGCCTGCAGCCAAATCTATATTTACTTGTTCTAATACAATATCTTGCTCATTTAAAGAAATATTTTCCAACTCTTTATTCTCTTTTTCTGTTAATTTTTTTACTTTCCACATGTTTTCACTACCTTCTTTTTTTCTTTAAATGTTTCTTGTAGATATTGTACTCCACTTTTCATTATCTTTTCCTGAGTTCTTTCTATTTCTCCTTTTGCATTTTTTTATTGCTGTCACTACACAATCATCTTCCTTTACTAATCTGCTTAAGCAATTTGATGTCTTTGCTTAGATAATTCTTGTATGTTTTTCTTGATTTCTTTCATATATTTCTTTTTCTTTGTCAAAGTACTTTTTATCATTATGTTCTAAATCTTCCAGTGCATTGTTATATGTTCTTTTATATTTTTCTTTCTCTCCTCTTCTCACATCACATATACCTTGTGTCTACTGTAGTAAGGAAGGCTTTCTAAGGAAGTTATAATCCCTTTATACTCATCACTAATCAGGCCCATAATTGAGTATAATGCCCCTTTTGGCATGTACCATACAAACCAACTGCAGCTATTGGAGAGACCTCAGAGGTTTCTAACAAAGAAGGTCAAGGGACTCCAGCACATGCCTTACACTGACCAACTAAAGTCCATGTCACTATACTCGTTATCTTGTAGACTTAGGGGAGACTTATGCTTGACTTACAGACCAATCTCAGACCCAAACTAAATGAATTTGCAGTACGTGCATAAATCAAACAGGACTAGAGCTACCCATTCCAGGGATGTAAATATGGCCTGTGACTTGAATAGGGCATGCTTGTCTCCCAGCGACTGCTGCGTCTTTGAAATAGGCTACCAATTCATATGAAACAGAGCACCTCTATGACACTGTTTAAAAGAAACCTGGATGAGTGGATGGGGCACCATAAATTTTTACCAGGATAGTGCCCACAACCCTCCTGGACATGGGCAGTTATTAATAAATACAATCCTGGGTATTGACTAGAGTATCTATGGTATTACATTGGGATGAAATAGCTAGTCTTGGAATGACCTCCTGTGATCATATTGCCACTGTAAAAAAAAACATTTTTATAGTTTTCCTTAATTATTACCCACCATTCAGACCAGTTTTTATAAAATGTTCTCAGAGTAATATTATTTTTCCATAGTTGTATTACCAATCTCTTTCGTTTTTCATTATCCTTTTTATTCCTCGTTTCTTTTCTCTCTAGCCATATTGCAAGATGATCAGAAAATCCTGTTTCAAGTACCTTCCCTTTTTCTATAACTAAACCTTAAGATATTATAAAATTATCTTTTTCAGTTCTATATATACCTCTTTTGTAAGTCCATGAATTTTTATCCCAAAATTTTAACTTGGCACATCTTATAACTTTTTTCATGTATCGTTTCCTTTCTTTATACGCTTGCATCTTAAATCACAATTAAAGTCTCCTGTTATAATATTCATAATTATCACTACATAGTCTAAAATCAGATGACATAAGCTTTCCCTTTCTTTATTGTTAGTATAAGCTGCTATGTTATAATTCTATAAACTTTTTCTTTCCATTTTAAATCTTCAATTGTTAATCTTCCAATTTTTGCTAAAGTTACATCTAATATCTTTATTGTATTTTTACAGAATACAGCTATTCCAGAACATCTCTCATTTCTCAAATTCCAGATTCTTTCTTCTCCATAGTTTCTGTGTAATCTTTCTTCATTTGTTAAAAATCTTGTGTCTTTTAGTATAATTACATCTACACCACATGTATTACACCACTCTAAAATTCCTGTCCTTCTTAATATATGCTTAATACCATTCACATTTACAGAAAGCACTCTCTAAGGAGAGTCATGGTTTCCTAAATTAATAGCCAAATTCTGGGCTGGCTGTCTTAATGGGCCATTATAAGCCTAACCAATTTTCCTTCCGAAAGGTAAGAATCATACTCTGCACCTTGTGTCTGTGAGTCAAACATCTTAACCATTATACCAGTCCCCAATCTTTAGCTGTATGCATTCCATTTCCTTTCTTTTTTTACTTTTGTACTTTTAAATTGTCTTTTTCTGTCTTTTACCGTTTTATCAATAGAAATCTTTTTCCCCTTCCACTTTGTCTTCTTCATCACTTGTTTCAGACCCTTCTTCTACACTCTTTTGTTTTTTTTTTATTTCTCATCCAATTTTTCTACTATTTCTAGGACTTCTAAAATTCATTGACTTTGTTCATTTTCTTCTCTTTCGTTTTCATTTCCCTTACTGTTATTTTTCAGTTTTGCAATCCATCCATAAATGTCCAAGTTTGTTAAATTTATATCATTTCAATTCACATTTTGCTTGCATCTTGTCCCTTTTCTCCACAAATATAACATTTTCTTTTGTCACAGTTATCTATCAAATGTCCTTCCTTTCCTCAAAAAAAAAAGATGTTTTGGGTTGTCCCTAGTATTTTACAACACCCCTGTTCCCCTCCATATTTGTCATGGTTGGTATATGTATAATTTGTTTTGCTTTTTATTTTTTAACACAGTATTGCAATCCCAGTCACCAGTGTGCAAACCATTTTGTCATAAACTTTTGCAGTGTCCAGTACTTCTTTACATTAAGCTTTCAAATGTCCTTTCAAAGTCTCTCTTTCTGCCTTTGTTTGGAATTGTACATTAATATTTTTTTTGTTTCCCTGTTAAATGCTTTTATCACATAAAAATTCCATGGATAACAGTTTTTCTTTTTTTCATATTCTCCAAGAAAAATTTCCATTGAAAAAACAGCCTCAAAGATAATGTCACAAAATAAGAATAAATATTCTTACCTCATATGCTTTTACACCCAAAGGAGCAATTAAACTGTCCCATACTTCATACCTGTCCATTTCTGTCTTTCTTACTTTGAATCCTTGACACGTACTTCCATTTTTCATTTTCTTCTGCCTTCATTTCTGCTACTCCCCTTTTTTTATTTTCTCTGCATTTATTTTCTTTTCCATCTCACCACTGTTCTTCAGGATTGTCTCTGCATCCTCCTCTTGTATTTTCTGCATAATATCCTCCAGGAAACATCTCCTTCCATTTTCTGGCTCACTTTGTACCACCATTTCTTTAAGTAAATCACCATGCAACCCTCCCAACTGGAGGGTTGTAATTATACATCCATCATTTGCTGAGTCATCTCAATTAAACAAGTTTCTTTGAAACAGTTCCTTAGAATCCTGCGTACATTCTACGGTATCGATATTTGCTTTGTCCTTCACTACTTTCAGTATTCCATCACCTCCTTCTCTCGCTGTCTGCCTCCCTGTTTCTCCAGGCCGCCTCTGCACCTGGAATGGAAAAAGGAAGTGCTTCTCCAAAATGGGTCCTACTCACAACAGTGATGAGCAGGAGAGGTTCCCTGATGCCCTTGCCAAAATTCCTCTCATAGTTTAAATACAACTGTGGGTCTTCCCTGAAAAGAGGCTACTATCCTAGTGGGACTAAACCAGTCAACAAAGGATAAAAAAAAGAAATAAAGAATAGTAGTTTTAGGCAGAATATGAATACATGCCAGGGTAACTGTTCTTCCCTGCCAGTAACCCCTTATTACTACAAACCTACCATTATTTTCCTCTTCTATTTCTATTGGAGCCCTTCTCACAGCCAGTATAATTACCCATCACCTTTTCCTTTTCCCTGATATTCAGCAGTATATGCATTTTGAAATCTTTGTTTGCCAAATTCATATTCTCATTTCTATCGAAATGTTTCTCCTGTAACGTTGCTGTTTGCACACTAAAATTCTTAATATACTTCAGTACTCTCTTCTTTTTATTCATACCTATAATGACATTTGCATTCTATTGTGTTGATAAGGTATTCATTCAGATAGGAAGCTATTACTTTCACATGTTCTGCATATTGTTACAGTATAAAACCCCAGATACATTACAGTAAAGCAAAAATACTTTCTTATTTGAACATTAGCAGCATAAACAACAGTCACTGATAAGATTTGCCTATTACCTCACTTTTAAAATTCCTCTGTTTACTGTACAGAGCTACTTTACAATATAACATGATATTTACTTCATGTACTTTAGTATGCACATACTACTAAGAACAAAAACTTATTTTGCAATATAAAATGAAATTTACTTCAGGAAATTTAGTATACACATATTACTAAGAACAACAAAAAAATATACTTACATTTTCAATCTCTTCATTATAGGTTCATAGGTTGGTATTAGGCTATCTGCCCTAGGGCCTGTACAAGCCTATCCATAACAATTTCCTGGATATTTCTTCCCACAATATTTACTTCCCTGAACCCCTGTCTAGCACGGCGACTGACGTGATCCCCAGGGTGAATTTCCTATCTCCCATGCAGTGTCAAGGTTCCTTTTGAAGAGGGCCAAGGAGGCGCTCTGCTTGACATGTATGGGCAGTCTATTCCAGAGTATGGGGAGTCTCTGGGTCAGAAACCTATCCCTCCAACATGTTTTATTCATTGTGATGACAAGGTTTAGATCCCTGGAGCGTGTGGCTCTGAGGGATTGGGATTTCTTTAAGTGGAGCATGTCCAACAGCTCAAGGTTTCACATGGACTTGTATGTTAAGCAGAGATTGCCTCTGAGTAGACGAAATGCCACAGAGTATAGCTGGAATTTTTTTAGACGGTCAGCATAGGGTATCTGCTTTAGGCCTGTGCTTCTTTTAGTGAGCTATTTCTGCGGCCTTTCCAGCTGTTGCAGATGTCTTGTGAGGTACATACCAAATGGGGCGTTGTGCTTTATAATGGGTCTAATGATAATGGGTCTAATGAGGGATAAGTAGTGGGACAATGACCTCCTTTTTTCTGGATGAAAAGCCCTTAGTGATGAGGTGTGCCACATCGAAGGATTTTCTGACTGTTGTGGCAATGTGGTTATCGAAAGTGAGACCACTGTCCACCTGTGTCCCCAAGTCTCTCATCACACTTTCGGTGTTTAGTGTACTGCCACCTATGTGGTAATTCATGGGTACATGTTTTTTCCCAAAGGGGATAACTATACATTTCTTGGCATTAAACTTGAGCCCATGGCTCTGGCACCAAGCATCTGTTTCTGTAAGGCCCTTTTGTAGAATATCCTGAACCCTGAGGTACTCCACTTGTCTGGAGCTGGATTTGGAATCAGCTACTTACAGTCTGGATTCTGTCAGTAAGCCAGTTGGCAACCCATCGAGTGATGTGGGGATTTATGCCCAGCTTAGTAAGTTTATCTATGATTCCAGAGTAGGAGATGGTGTTGAAGGCCTTGGCATGGTCCAGATAGGATGTGTGGACCACTTTACCCTCGGCCACAACTCTGGAGACTGATTCAAAGAAGTCAGTCAGGTTCAGGAGACAAGATCGCCCCTTCACCAACCCAAACTGGGTGGGGTCCAGTGTTTGAAGGTTGCCAATGTCTTTGTTTATAAGTTCCATGATAATGCGTTCCATGCTCTTGTAGATCAGGCTCGTCGGACTAATGGGACGGTAGTTCCTGGGATCCAAGGTGGATCCTCCCTTATGGAATGGGATAACTGTAGCTGTGTGCCACTCAGTAGACACGAAGCCTGAGGTCAGTCTATGATTAAACATGGCACTTAGGCGAGGTGCCAGCTCATTTTGTAGTTCATGTAGTACACAGCCTGGGATGTCATCTGGTCCCATGGATGCTGTATTCTTAGCGTTGGAGAGTGTGGTTTCTACCTGTGTGGCCATGATTACCGGAATTTGACATTCTTTTGGTATTGAGGTGGGCCCTTTAGGAGGTAAGAGAGGGGGTGAAGTTGGCACTAAATCGATCTGCCAGGATGTTGGCAATATCCTTGGGATCAGTATATTTAATGCCATTCTGTTGTAGCTCAGAGCAGATCTGAGCATTGCCATTTAGATTCTTGACATAACTATCCAATGCCTTGTGGTTGTCTTTGGAATCTTTGGCAATTTTATTTTCGTAACTAGCTTTGGAGGATTTTATGAGGGATCTCAGCTTCTTACTGAGGCTGGTAAGGGAGTTTTTTGCATCCTGGGATTTTCCTCTTTTCTCTAACAGTTTCTTCCTTCTGTTGTATAGTTTGTTTATGGCAGGGGACCACCAGATTGACTTCCTTTCTTTGGAGGAGAGCGTCTTGGTTCTATTTGGAATGGCACGATTCATGCACGATTGGATGTGCTCATACAGTGCCTTAGTGTAGGATTCAGCAGTCAAACTTTCATCTCCCGTCTGCATGGGTGTTATGAAGTTTGTCACTTCTGACTTGAGTAGCAAAAAGTTGGCTTTGGAGAATTTTTTTTTACGGAGGCTTCCTTACAGGGGGGTGGGGGTGGGATGTGGTTGTCAAGGGTGATTTGATTATGGTCAGACCTGACCAATGAGGGTGTGACCACTGGTGTGGAGCATCTATCTCCCATGTTGGTAATGACCAGGTCTAGGATATTGGAGCCCCTGGTGGGACAATGGATTAGTTGCCCTTCTAAATATTAATAACAAAGTGGGAATTGTGTTTTATAGGCATCCCACCAATTTAACATCGTCAAATGCTTATATTTTTTAGCCCCTTCTAGTAGAAGTAGAGTTTCCATATCTAAATTCCATCTTATGGAAATGAGTCACAGTTTTTCAGTTTGTTTCCTATCTTCATTTTATCACTGGTCTTCTTCCTCATCATCTTGACCACCCAACGCCGGTTTCTGGTTCATTTCCAAAGTACTCCTAATTTTGCCAATTCCCCATCCTGGGTTTTTTCCTGTTGCTTAGTCATTTTCCTTTGGAACTGTGACAACGGTTTCTCTGTAAAGTTCCCTGTAGAGGATTTGTCATTGTCAGAGGAATGAGAAGCAGAGTCCCCTTCTGCTTGGCAGGTCACTGTTTTCTGCAAACTGTACTGCATGTAAAAATCTCTGCGGTCGTGCTGGAAAATATATTTTAAAGAAAACAATATAGCAACTTGAATTATACACCTGCCTCTCAACATCCCCTGTGTGCACTGATAAACTCCATTGTCTTCTAGCTGGTGTACAGTGAATAGTCATTTTCCACAGTCACTCTAGCTTTCTACTCCTTAATACTATTCTATTCTGCCATAATTTTTCAAGTACAGCTCTTTAAATTTGGTTGAGTGCATGTTTGCTAATGTAGGTATTGGTGTTTTTCTCATGACTAAATTTGGAGCACGCACTCAGTGTACGCTTTCAATTAACAAATCCTACTGTGGAGTAACAGTCCGGTTGCATTTTTATACTTTCTTAAAATTAATAGTGTATTCCTTCTAGTGTCTTTGATATAGCAGAAAATCTCAGGTGTTATCTCCACGCTCCAAGTCCTGACTCTACTGTTTTATTTATTTTGTTATTTTATTTTATTTTACATTTGTTAACTGGGAAGGTCCACTGGACACACGTCCATTTTCAGTGGAGGCCTGGGGAGAAAAACTCTACACAAAAACAATAAAGTCAAAGATGATGTAATTATATATAGTAAAACTGTTAAAGTAATACAAGTGAGACTATACAATAGTTATGAACATTTTGGAAGACTCCATCATTTGTAAGTAGTTGCAAATATGCAGTAATGGTACATACAGATATACAAGTTAGTTTGATAAGACGAGTAATGATATATGAGAGTTATACTTTTACCTTTAATAAAACATAATCTATTACCTATCATAAATAGAGTAGGATAGTGAAGGTGATGGTAGGACTATCCTGGACCACTACAAGAACAGAGCCAAGAAGCTGTAAAGTGAGTTCTTAGTTACTTTTTAAACAAGGATATAGATGGTATGGAGGTTATATGAGGTGGTAAGGAGTTTTAGAGACAAAATTTGAAGAGAGAGATTCACGTGCTGTGCTGTTGGGTTTAGTAACTTCTAGAAGAAATTTATTGTTAGAGCGGAGGGTTCTTTTATTAGAGTAAGGTTGAAGTAGGTTTTGGAGTGAGAGGGGTTTTGAGGATGATGCAGAATTTTATGAGCTAACATAAATTGATTGTGCTGCAAGTGATTGGGAAATTCTATCCAATTAAGTTGCTTTAAAGCTGTGCAGTGGTGTCTTTTGTGTGGGGAGTCCAATGCAAACCTGGCAGTTTTATTGTAGCAGGATTCTAATTTAGTTAAATCAGTCTTTTTGAGATTGGTAAGGATAGGGGAGGTGTAGAGTAGGGTGGAGATTAGATGGGTGTGTGATAATGTGATTTTTGTGGGTTTAGTAAGAAACTGTCCACTCCTATAAAGGATAGCCAGTTTTTTATGTACTTTCTTAATAGTATGGGCTATATGGATGTCAAATCTCAAATTATTGTCACTATCAACACCAAGAAGTTTTGCGTATGCTACGGGGGAAATGATAATTTTATAACTGGACGTGATATTGAAGGAGGGGGTCTAAGGAGGTGGATTTAGTAGGTTTAAAGAGAAGTAGTTTTGTTTTACTAGGATTCAAAATAAGTTGGATGTTGGACAGAAATGTTTCAGTTTATAGGAAGGAAAAGTGGGTAAGTTACTGGAGTTCATTTATAGAAGATGCTGCACAAATTAATGTGGAATCATCTGCATATTGTATGACAGATGCATGTGGAGTGGAATTATGGAGGTTGTTTGTGTAAAGAAAGAATAGTAAGGGGCCTAGAATGGAGCTTTGTGGTACTCCTGGGTGTGACAGGAAGCAGTGGTGAGAGATCATGCTGCCACAGTACTGCTTGCTGGCGGCTGGCTAGGCAACTTTGGAACAAAGCTAAGGAAGATTCACTAAGACCTATGTCAGAAAGAGTATTAATAAGTGTATTATGTCTAACCATGTCAAAAGCTTTTGACAGATCAGGGAAGGTGGCTGATACAAATTTGCAGCTGTTTCTATGGTTATTTACTATATTGGTAAAGGACATAAGAGCTGTGGTGGTACTGTGAAAGGGACGAAAGCAAAGTTGGGTGGATGACAGGAGATTATGAAAGTGCAAGTAGTCCATAATTTGAGTATGTATACATCTGTCCAGGATTTTGGCCATAGAGGATAAGATAGCTGTCGGACAGTAGTTTGTAAATTCTGTAGAATTCTCTCCTTTATGAAGAAGGATGATATGAGATATTTCCATATTTGAGAGACAAAGGCTTCAGTTATGGATCTGTTAATAAGAGTGGATGTTGGGAGGGCAATTATATATGTTGCTATTTGTAGAAATTCTGCTGGTAATTTGTCTGAAGCTAGTGTTGTAGGCTTGAGTTTTTTAGATGTTTTCTAATCTTGTCGCTGGGGACAGGTTGGAGGTAGAATGAGTTGTTGCTACTATGTGATTTACACCTCTACTTGGGGAGGGGGTTGTTGGAGATGTTTTGTTGGTTGGATAGTGTAAGAATGGTGCTAGTAAAGAATTTGTTAAATTGTGAAGCTATGGTCTCTGATGTGTTATCTGTGATGGGGGGTGGGGGAGTACTATTTCTACCTGGCAAAAGATTTTTGTTTATGGCTGTCCAGAACTTTTGAGGGTTATTCGTATGCATTATTTGTTGATTATGTTAGTAGCTAGTTTTATCATGTTTTACTAGTTTTTTAGCTTTATTTCTGAGCTTGTGATAAGTTTTAGTGGCTTGGGATTTGACTTTGTGCCAATGGTCCCAGGCTTTGTCCCTGGTTTTGAGGGTGATCCGATTTCTTTACTTAACCAAGGTGCATTGTTAGCTTTGATTCTGATGGTTCTGGGAGAGGCATTTAGGTTCAGGATGTTTAGAAATTGTTTTAAGATTACATTAAGATCTTAATTAAGATTAAGTTGTTTTAAGTTTTAAGATGTTTTAAGTTTTCTTTTCTTGAGAAGTCTCATATTTAGCCAGTTTTCCTTTCATTTCATCCTCTGATTTCTGTATTTTTATCTGAAGGGCAACTTAAAGCTGCAATTCTTTGCAGCCTTTTGTAATTTGACTGAATATATTTGCTCCAGTGTCTTGCTTATTTTAAACACATCTCTCCATTCATTTTTCCTCTAAATTACTGGAAACCGGCTGAAACCTGCACTGCTTTTTGCTGCAAAACCACAAGGCTCTTCTCTCACCACAGATTTTTCTTCTCCTCTGATAGATGATTTCTATTACCTTGACCAGATTCCTCCTTTCCAGGCATCCAGGCAGTGTAGTGACCTGCCAGTAACTGAATTCTACCCACATTTTTCAGAGTGCAGACATGTTGGAATCCATATATGGGTTGATTTTAAAGTATTTAGCGTCTGTGTGATGCCAGCATGTGGAATGGTGTCAAAAGCCTTGGCCAGACTAGGACAATCTGTGTACTCTGCGACCACTGTCTCCAGCCACTGTAACCCTTTTGAAGAAGTTTACCAGATTCACTTGACATGCATTGCTCTATCACTCATCTCTGCATTTAATTTTGATTTGAAGCTCCCCCCAACCACCCGCCCAGTCCTTGTGGTGTTCTTAAATTTGGTGCCTCCCACCCCTACTATAAATCTCATTTTGGATACTCATCCAAGCCCCATCTCATCAGCTTATTCTACTGAGTAGAGAGAGATAATTTGCGAAGGCCCACCCCCATAGTTTATCAACCTTAAATTATTGTGTTTTATCCCTTCCCACTTAACAAAAAAAAATCACTTTATTCATCTGCTTTTACTGTATTTGTGTTTCTTCCTACTTTATTACTTTATTTTGCTTTTACTGCCTGTTCTTAAAAGTACTCAATTTCATTTATTCTGCTCCATTTTTTACTGCTTGTTAGTAGCCTGATTAAATTGTAACTGTTATTCTAAGCCTTTTGGTTTAAGCACTTTGGCTTCAGGCCAGTTGTTTGGGTCTGCACTCTTGTGGCAGGACAGGTACATCCTTCTAAGTTAGGAGTCTGAAATTGGTGCGCCTTGTGCGTTGTAGCATAGACTAGATTCAGACCTGCTGAATCTAGCTTTGTTTGTATACCTTGAGCACTAATCCAGGCCATCATTTTTTGAGAAGGTTCCCCTGCGCCCTAGCAGCAGGAGTGTGCAGTTAGAACTTGTCTGATTGAAGACTACTGGAAGGGGAATCGGGTTTTTATCTTTTTTCGGTTAATTGATTAATTTGTTTAAATCAGTTTGCTCATTTGCTACTGGTATATTAAATAAATTGCACTTTATCCATCTGCTTTCACTGTATTTGTGTTTCTTCCTACTTTACTATATTTTGATTTTGCTGCCTATTCTTAAAAGTACTCAAGAGCATTTATTCTGCTGCATTTATTACTGCTTGTTAGTAGCCTGATTAAATTGTAACTGTTATTCTAAGCCTTTTGGTTTAACTGTTATTCTAAGCCTTTTGGTTTAAGCACTTGGGCTTCAGGACAGTTATTTTACATTAAGAAGGTTTGCGGTCTACACTCTTGTGGGAGGAGAGGGTAGATTCTGCCCTTCTGAGCTGGGAATTTGTGGTTAAAGGCTTCTTGTGCCTCCTAATTTGAACTGTTTCTTTCTGAAATTGGTGCACCTTGTTTGCTGTAGCATAGACTAGATTCAGACCTGCTGAATCTAGCTTTGTTTGTATAACTTGAGCACTAATCCAGGCCATCTTTTTTGGAGAAGGTTCTCCTGCACCCTAGTGGCAGGAGTGTGCAGTTAGAACTTGTCTGATTGAAGACTACTGGAAGGGGGCTCAGTTTTTAGCTTTTTTATTAGTTAATTGGTTAATTTGTTTAAATCAGTTTGCTCGTTTGATACTGTTATATTTAAAAAAAAAAGTTCTAGCTTGTTTTCCCACCTTTCCTGTTACTAGAGTAGTCCAGATACAGATTTTCTGTATTCAGGACTGAATTGTAGTTTCTGAGTTCCCCAAACCTTTCTGTGTTAGAGGGAAGTCTCTCAGTTTATCAGTGGGAGTGGTAAGCACTAGGCAGCCTATCTACCACAAGAGGAGTGGTTTCCCTTTCAATTTTCTGCTTTAAAAGCCTGTGTTTGCTCATGTTTGCACACCGTTCAGCGCCACTAAGCTTACCGGTGCCAGAGAGTCTGCTCTTCAGCTTTTCCCTTAGATCTTGCTAATTTTCTTCTCTGTTGCATTTTACTAGCTTATTTGCATAGCACTTCATCTGGCTTCTTGTAGCAATTATTGTAGCACACAAGTGGTAATAGCACTAAATGTCCTATAAGGAAACAGCTCCAGTACTTATTAATAATGACCATCTCTCTTGGCATGTCTAAAGGTCAGTTCCCTGTGCTTTCTCCTATTAACCTGGTAAACGTGGGCATTCTGAAGTAGTGTAGCAATTGCCTCAAGTACACAGACAGCCCTCTCCTCTTACCTCCCAACACTCAGACTTGTGAGAGATGCACTTATATAGCCAAACTGGAAGACATGCACTCTCCAGCCAATACCGGAATAGCTGGTCAGCGAAGGTCATCACCTGCACCACACCACATGGAACACACAGCCCTCCAGAACACCCACCATCACAGTTTTCACATAAAAACACAAACCACACACCCACCTTCGCGGAGGCTTTCAATAGAAATCTACCCAAACAGCAGAGCCCTCCAGATCAGAAACACACTCGACCATCACAACACAGCACAAATCACTAGACACATAGCTCACCTACACAGTGAGCCCCTCAGCCTTAGCCCCTAAGGCAAAGCAGCTTTCCCAATACACTAATCATAGGTGACTCAATAGTGAGGCACACTGATGTCCCACTCACTAGGTTGAATAAGGAGAAAGTAACAGTCAACTGTCTGTCGGGTGCCAGGATCTGACACACGCACTCAGGTCACTCCACAACAAGTATAAGTATGACTCTGTCATTGTCCATGTCGGTATGAATGACCTGAAGCACACCTTCCTGGACTAAATGAAAAGAGACATGGAGGAACTCTCTGATTTTGTGGCCAAGGCAGGTATGACTGTAGCCCTGAGCAGCATCCTATCATCGCCCAGAATTATACCGCAGTACAAGCAGAAAGTGATTGACTTCAACGATTGGCTAATTTTCTGGTGTCATTCTAAGGGGATCCAGTATCTGTCTGCTTGGGATGACATGATTTACAGACCTCGATGCTTTGCCAGAGATGGCCTGCATCTGTCACCCCTAGGTTTCCGGATACTGGCTAAGGCTCTTGCCAAGCCTATAGTGCCTTTTTAGGCGGTGTTCCAAAGACCAAATTACCACATAACAGCTCTAAATAAATGCAATCTGAGGGTCATGCTGCTCAATGCTAGAAGTCTAAATCTCAAGATGCTCTTGCTCTCAGCAATCCTCAGAATGGAGAACATCGACATTTATAATGTAATGGAGACCTGGTTTAAAGCAGCAGAAAACACCCCTGCGCTACCAGGCTATAACTCAGTCCGCACCTTTCGGCCCCAGAACATGGACCGAAGCTCCAGAGGTGGTGGCGTCTCCATATTCATAAAGGATATGCACACCTCTAGACTAGTAGCCCAGCATAACGCATCGGAGATACTTCAGGTACAACTAACAATGGGTAAGATGGCGTTTCAGGTTGTAGCCTGCTATACGTCCCCAACCATGTCCCAAGACTCTCACTCCACGTTCCTAAGCACCCTGGAAACTATTGGAGTCCAACCCAACACTCTCATACTAGGTGACTTCAACTACCTCTCCATCAACTTGGAAAACTACTCATGCATTAATGCACTTGCCCAGCGCTTCCTGGAATTCATTAATTCCAATCCACTGGACCAGCTCATTCTTACCCCCACTAGAGGAAGCAACATCCTTGACCTGGTTATTACTAACATGGGCAACTGTTGCTCAACACCAATAGTCAATTCCTCCCTGGCTAGAGCCAACCACAAACTAATTACCATGGAAATCCACATCTCACCCACACCACCAGCAAAGGTAACCACCATATAAAACTTCTCCAAAGCTGACTTTGGGGTCATAAAAACAGAGGCGGCTAACTTCACGGCACCCATGGAAATGGAAAATAGGTGCATGACCGCCGAATCATACACCACTGCATGGTACGAACACATACATCAATGCATGGAACTAGCCATACCTAACAGAACCAAGACGCTCTCCTCCAAAAAAAGGAAGCCAATCTGGTGGTCCCCTGCCATTAACAAACTCTACAACAGAAGGAAGAAACTGTTGCAGAAAAAGGTGAAGTCCCAAGACTGGAAAAACTCCCTTATTAGCCTCAACAAAAAGTTGAGATCCCTCATCAAAACCTCTAAAGCTAGCTATGAAGGTAAAATTGCAGCAGACACTAAAAACAACCACAAAGCCTCACGGTAATGCCCAGATTTGGTCTGAGTTACTGCACAATGGTACCTCCTATACTGAGCCAGCAGATATTGCCAACATACAGGCTGACAGATTCAGTGCCAACTTTACCCCCCCCCCCCAAAGGACCCATCATAATACTGGAAGAATGCCAGGGACTCAGTATTACTGCAGCATGGGTTAAAGCTGCATTGTCCAAGGTCAAGAATACAGCTTCCATGAGACCTGACAGTATTCCTGGCTGTGTTCTACATGAACTACAATGTCAACTGGTACCACACCTGTGTGCCCTGTTCAATCACAGCCTCACCTCAGGCTTTGTCCCTACAAAATGGTGCACTGCTACAGTCATCCCTCTCCATAAAGGTGGAGTGACTACAGATCCTGGGAATTATCGCCCCATTAGCCTGAGTCTGATATGTAAGGCTTTGTAGCGCATCATCATGGACCTAATTAACAAGGATATAGGGAATCTCCAAACTCTAGATCCCACGCAATTTGGTTTTGTGAAGGGTAGATCATGCCTGCTCAATCTGTTTGACTTCTTGTCACCAGAGCTGTGGATGAGGCATGGCAGTTCATACAGCCTACCTGGATCTGGCCAAGGCCTTTGATACCATTCCCGACTCAGGAATTATTGATAGACTCAACAAACTAGGCATCAACCCGTATATCACTAGGTGGTTTGCAAATTGGCTCACAGATAGAACCCACAGTGTGAAAGTAGCAGACTCCAAGTCAGACTGCCAGCCAGTCACGAGTGGAGTCCCACAGGGATCGGTCCTGGGTCCTCTCCTGTTTACCATCTACTTCTCAGAAGTCCAGGCAACACTGAGGGACTCTGACTGACCAAGTTCACCGACGATTGCAAGCTAGGAGCCATTATTAACTCCCCAAGTGATGTAGACATCCTACAGAAAGGCGTCATTGAGACCAATGACTGGTGTCGAAACCATGGCCTTAAGCTTAATGCCAAAAAATGCATCATCATTCACTTTGGGAAAAACTCAGTACCCACTAATTACTACATTGATGGTAGCCCGCTGAACACTGAAGGCGTTTTAAGAGATCTGGGGACACAGGTTGACAGCAACCTCTCCTTCGACCACCACATTGCCACTGTTGTCAGAAAGTCCTTTTGTGTGATGCAAGGGTTTTGCATCCAGGATGAAAGAGGTCATCATCTCTCAGTACTCTTCCCTCATTAGACCAATCATCGAGTATAATGCCCCATTTGGCATGTACCTCACTAAGCACCTGCAACAGCTGGAAAGGCCACAAAAGTACCACACAAAGAGGATTCTAGGCCTTAAGTGCATGCCCTACATGGACAGACTTAGTAAACTCCAGCTTTTCTCTGTCTCATACTGACTATTAAGAGGCGATCTCTGCTTGACTTACAAAGTTGTGTCTAGCCCAGCCCTGTTAGAAATGTTACACCTAAAGAAATCCCAATCCCTCCGCACCACATGCTCCAGGAAACTCAGCCTCATTACAACAATCAACAGAACATGCTTGAGGGAAAGGTTCATAACCCAGAGACTGCACATGCTCTGGAATAGACTTCCCATACATGTCAAGCAGAGCACCTCACTGGCCCTTTTCAAGAGAAATCTTGATGAGTGGATGGGAAATAGAAAGTTTACCCCAGGGATCACTCCAATGGCTGTATTTGGTAGAGTCACCGGGAACTAATGGCGGCATGATGCCAGGGCACTTCTATGGGCTAGGCTTGTAAAGGCTCCAGGGCCTTTGGCCTAGTACACACCTATGAACCTATAATTTATTATTCACAAAGTCAAACTGTTGGTGTCAAATCTAATAAGATTCTTGAGATCATAGTTCATGTGGTCAGTTGTAGTATGTTCTGTTGCTTTGCATATAAGGCTTGTAAGCCTGATAGCTTTGTAATATTTAATCAGTTATTGAAACCAATTCTCTTTTTTTTTTTCATTGAGACATCATTTGAGGTGAAGAAAGGATTCCTGTCTGGACTGGTTTATTTAACTACATTTGTAACATGCATGCAGTGTTGTGAGTTGTTTCTCTGCATGTCTCTCAGAGTTTATCTCATGTTATTCACACCCACATTTAGCACTACAATGTCGTAGTCATATTTTCCAAAGGTTAGGGTCCTCGGGGCCCTTATAACATCAGAAATCCTGGTTCCTGAAAGACAACTCGCTTTAACCCTCTCTTTGTCCAGCCTTGTGAATGATGAGTTAATGTACCTGACAATAATATCTATTACAAAAATATTTCTGTTGTTGCCATGGTTCAAAGTAGTAGATATGGAGTGATTTTGCTCAGGGTAACTCTTTGTGGGAGGTATGCTTGAGGTGGATGAGTGACATAATTTTTGCTGAGACTTTGTCATCTTATTTATAGGAGGCTTTGGGAGTGATTCTTTTACAACCCCAGGATAAGACATTTTGGCATGATTAGTGAAGGATTGTGGTGGAGGTTTATGAAGTTCACATGGAAAAATTTTAGATGGAAGGGAATCCTGCTGATTAATTAGGTATTCCTACTTCTCACACATCAAATTATTAGTGTTGAGTATAAGTTCTTTATTTGCAAGCACAAGGCCTTAAGTTTAAATAATTAGTTTAGGCTTTACATTTAATTAAAAGTTTAAGCTTTAGATGTACTTCTTGTTTTCCTAACCTGCTACTTCCTTTAAACAGTAACAGTGCTGGCCAGAAGTTAGATTTTAGCCTTGCAAAAAAATATTTTATAAAAATCACTGCTTCCTGCTTAATCATATGGACAGGGATCAGATCTCCAGACATAATACATCATTCAGTAAAAGGAACTATTAAACCCACATTTATAGAATTGTTATATTTGCTAAACTTTTCCATTTAACTTCATAGTCATGCATAAACATGAAATGCATTATTTTTCAATTGGACTGCCTTATAACGTAAATAAGCATCACAGACATCTAGAGTTCCATCTTACTTCTGCCCCATACATAATCTTGCATTGTGCTTTTAGCAGCTTTCAACGAATATTCTTGGGTATTTACTGGAACGGCTACAAATAATACAGTAGCATGGGAAGAACAAAATAAAGCAAAGCCAAGAGCCCTGGTCTAACTGTTACGTAGACACTTTCCATCAATGAAAATCAATTTGTAGCTATTACCTTGATACATTACATGCCTTATTAGTCTTCTGTGCTAAAGCACTAACAGATTACCCAGTACTTAGAACACTATTATGGTCCTAACACACAGTGAAAAAGTAACTGAGTAACACTAATGCAGCATCAAGCACTAGCACTTTTGCCACTTCACCCTGAATACTGCCCAAATAATCATTGCTGCGATTTCTAATGACACAATATTTGGTATCTATAACAGAGTGAATTAAGCTGATGCGTCGCACCTGACTAGAATTATTTCTTATTTACCAAGAAAAAGTGTAGAAACATTACAACATACCAAAAAATATATATATATATTTATAATTTTCATTTTCAATGGGAGGCAAACTGCAGGGTGGAATGCAGCAGCGGTACATGGTTAAATACACACATTTTCTTCAAGCTACTCATCAAGTAGTGCAATAACAATTATTAAGTAGTAAACGTTTCACCTGAAGCAGTATGTGCATCTTTCACTGCAGTCCTTAAACAAAACATATGCAACAGTGCAGTACAGAATTACAAATTCCTAACATGCTGACAGTTATGTTTACTAAACAAATCTCAGTCGACACTCAGGCATGACTTTTACTAAATGATAACAATAAACAGTAAATATATATAAACCTTATCAGTGGTTATATTTAAAAAATAAATTATTTAAAAGTAAGAAGGAATGTCTGATGTACAGTGACAGTAGGCCATGTACCACACAGCATAGCCCACAGGTAACACTATATGCATCGGTTATACTCTGTATTTTTTCATAATAAAGGTAGCTCTAACCTGAATGTCATAGTCCTTAGTTGTAGACTAGATGCTGCCTCTTTGCCTGTGCAGCCATATATCATGCATGATTGTGCCACATGGAGTCCCTTACTACTGCTGCCAGGTGGCCACCAAAAGTCTCATCAGTCATGGAAGTACCTATATTGGGAGCTGCAGTGCCGTCATGGGGTGGTTCAACACCAGACCGGACATGATCATGCGCAGAATGCAGCATGTGGAAAACATCCGGCAAGCAGTAGCAGAATCATACTAAATGGCACCTACAGACTTGTTCAGGCCATAGAAGTGGGTTTTTATCAGGCCAAACACTCACTCAGTGGTAATCTATGTCTTGGAAGGGCGATGTTGTACCTTTCTTCAGCAGATCCCATAGAGTTTGGTACAGAGTTATTAACCAAGGCTGAAGTGGATACCCTACATCACCTGTAAAAGACAAGAAAAGAAAAGGGGGCAGGCACAACAAGGGAAGGGTGGTTTAGTAGTAAACACATAGACCAAAGTATAACTAATTACATAAATATTGCAAAAATATGTACTTACGAACAATACATGACCATGGGGCTTCCTGCCATGTGGAAGAGGTTGTAGACTGAGCTTGTGTTCCACATATGAGGATCATGGGCACTGCTAGGTTGCTGAGCCAACATACTGGTGATGCATTCCCTATGCATTCCCCAGTATCTGGATGTTTTGGTACCACTCACCCCATGGTGGAGTCCTAATGATAACATGAGTGCAATTTATTGCAACAAATATCTCAGGGAAAAGTGCCATCCCATAGAAGGCATGCATGTTTCCGGCTCAGTCCTGTAGTGACACTCGCAGATAAAACTACTGATCTAGACGTGCCAAGAGTATAACAAGGAAGTGCTGAGGTATCCTCAAGGTAGAAGTCTGAGATATACCCAGCACGTCCCCAGTCTGTCTGTGGAAAGTCCCCATGGTAAATATAGTGAGGACTATACATTCGTTGGTATCCACTAGCATAGGAAGGCCACAGATTCCCCTGGTTCCTGTCTTTGGAAAATGCATACTCAGTGAAGCCAGTATTTGGACCATACATACTCAGTAAAGCCCTTAAAATATCCCTACCCACTCCAAATATATGAAGAACTTCTTGAATATCAATGTTATAGTGGATTGTACTTTGTCTATATCTTCTGTTTTTTGTCCACCAAGTGCTGTGGGGCAAAAACGGCCAAGACAAGCACGTCACATTGAGAAATAGATAGACTAGTAGCAACAGCAAGTATTTTCGTCAGATACAAAGTAGATAAAAAAGGCAAGATTTCCCTTTTTGCAATGCCTCTGTGCACAGTGCGGAAATATGTTAAAAATAAAGAGAGCTAATAAGCTTAAGAAGTTTTGCAGCATTTCTCATTGTAATCTCATTATTTCTTCATTTGCATACATTCATTGAAGGTTGCCACATATAAGAGGAGCTGACCTCTGTGTATCACACTGAGGCTATACTTATACACAAGCAAAACAGATTGCTGTTACACGTAAGTGCAGTTACTGTGAATATCACTCATAGATTTCATAACAGACCACTTTTATATAGTTTTGAGAGCATGTTGTTAATTTCTTATGTATCCATTATCCAATAACTGGGCAGTTAAGCTTCATCTTATAGAATCATGTAATTATTCATAATTTCTAATAGATGGTTCTGGAGCCAGTTATTTTCTGGTTGATTTTGGTGCACTCTGAAGGACAAACAGTTTTCTTTTTATCAAGTAAGAAATTAAATATAGGAAATGTCTGCATTTCTGTGGAAAATCCTAATGAGCATTGCGATATATAGCACATTTTTTCTAATACCTGAAGTGCAGAATAACGATTATGACAGAATCATTTAAAATGTATGGCTTAACTTTGAATTATATGGTAATATACCATGTAGTTAAGAATCAATGTCAATGAATAGCTGCATTTTATTGTGTCAAAGTTTTGGATCTGATGTCTGTTTTCATCTGATTTAACCATTGGTTTATGAGATTCAATCGTATACAACCTTGGTGCCTTTCAGAAGCTTTGGATCCAGGGCTCTGACTTCTCTCATATTCATAATACCTCAGATTGTGTTTGCCGTTTGGTCTGGAAGGACATGGTCTTTGAGGGCTCTGTCGTTATAGGAGATAAGTGAATTTTTGGTAGTTTTCTGAACTATTCCTTATTAGCCAATTTCTCAACCTAGGTCTCTTCATATATTTCTTATCTTAAATTCCTCCCTGATAAAAAAAAAAAAAGAACTTTCCCTCTTTCCCTGTTATCTTTTAACAGAATCTTTGTTACTGTTGTTATTATTATCTTTATTAGTGGGGTCTTTTTTGTATCCCTTTATCTTTAGTTAGTGCTGCTGTCTTGTTTCATTCCATTATGTTGGACAAGGTAGCTGGTTTTAAGAAGTGTTCATGCTCTGGCCACAAAATCCTGCTGCAGGACCCTCACTCTGTGTGTGTGTGTGTACTGCCTGGGGCAGTACACATGGATTCTGATTGTGAGGCATGTGTCTCTTTTGGTGCAAGAGTTCTTCAGGGATGTAGGGACAAACTAGTACTAAAGGGCCTTCTTCCTGCCCAGGTGGGGACCAAAAAACCTACGCCATCAAAGGAAAAGGAAAAAGACAGAGAGAGAGAGAGAGAGAGAGAGAGAAGGGAGTAAAAAAGAAAGCGGCAAGATCAAAAAAGCAGTCACCAGATCCCATAAAAGTTTTGGGTGCATTGTCAAAAACACCAATGCATTTGGATCTAGAAATTATTTGGATCTGTTCTCTGATGGTTCCACCCTGTTTCTCTTTCCAGCTGGTGAGTCTTAGGCTCCACTCTCTCTTCCTGCAGGAGAGAGATTCATACCAAATACTTTTGGTGGCCTCATCTTCAAGGTTCATGTGTTCAACAAAGAGCCTTTTGTAAGCGGATGTCAACAAGATGATATGGAGGTTTCTTGGGACACAGAGTCATCTGGGGGGGGGGGGTGCCATTCACTTAGGGCACCCTGGGTAAGGGTCTGTCTGCCCTTCCATTTGTTTTTCTCTGAAATTTGGACCCGAAACCCACAGATCTGAGCCTTCCCAGAGCACCTGCCTCGGAGCATATAGTTCTTTCGACTTTGAATCTGACAGTCTCTCTTACTCTGTCACGATTCTGGTTTTGTCAGATTCGGACGAGTCTTCCAGTCAAAGCCTAGAGTTTGAGACTTGGGAGTGGGGTCAACTCCGAAGTTTTTGGATGATTCTCTCCCCCTCTTTACCTTGGTACTTGAAAGCTCAGCTCTGTTATCAGACTTGGAGCCGAAGCAGGTCATAGAGGGAGATGGCCCTCCTGTCTCCTTTTCAGATCAGTGGAGTGCTTCTTCAGCTCTGATTGAGTCCTTGGCATTCAAGGCATTTGAAAGGGTTCTGTACAGACCAAGAGAAGAATTGTCTCTACCATGCTTGGCTCTGTCTCAGCCTTCATCGATTACTTCATCGGTGTCTGTATATCCTGATCAACTGGGACAGTCAGCCTCCTGCAGCCTTAGGGGTGTTCACCATGCGAGTTCCCAGTCTGATTCCATCCCTTCCCCAGAAGCCCAAACAAGGCAGGGTTCTAAAAAACAGGATTGTACAAGGAGACACACAGACTCCTCTCTGGAGTCAGTCATTGAAGACACAGACTTTGATGATAGTGAAAGTTCCCCATAATCCCCGCTAGAAGATGTTACCTTCAGTGACACTCTTGAATTGATGAAACAACACTGTGGTTGGTCCACTGAGATGCTGTCTGCTAAGAAGTTTGTGTTTCCTGAGGCTTTTGGGTTTGGCTCTTACTTCTTGGGTGGTATCGCCCACTGACAATATTATAAACCTAGTGGTGCAGTTGACATGGAAGGATCCGGATGTGGTGAAGCCGATACCATGAAAGCCGAACAAGGTCTTAGTTGCCCCTGAATATAGGATGCAGTAGAGCAAGGGTCCCTCAGTGGATACCATGTTTGTTGCAGCAGCCACAAAAAAGGAACTCTCAGAGATACGTCTGTCCATCATTGTAACTGTGAGTCCAGGGCTTTGGACAGATTTGGGGACATGAACATACACTTCAGTGACTTTTGCACTTAAAGTGCTGAACTATCTTGCTTATATGGCATGTTTTTTGAGGGACTTGACTAAGGAGCTGACCAAGTCCCTCTCAGGTAATTTACCAATGGATATCCGTAGATCATTGGAGTCCTAGTTGTCTTCTCTACAGTCTGTATCCAATGTACCTATGCATCTCCTCTCAAGTGCAGCTAGTTGTACAGACAGAGGAGCAGGTACTAGCAGCATCATCCTTCAGCTTACATGGGTATGCTTATGTGACTTTGCAGAAGGCTTCAAGAGATCCTTCACTAATGCTGCTTTTGATGGTTTGACTCTGTTCAGACTCGAGGGGAAAGGAATGCTTACCAGGAGTGAGCAGGAAAGCAAGACCTTGTCTATCATTGTAATCCACTTTTCTGACCCTCAAAGGACCTTTTTTAGGAACCAAAAGGGGGGGGGGGTGCAGTTTTAGAAATGTAAGGGATTCAGCCAAGACACTTTTGCTGACAGACCCCCCCCCCCCCCCAGCAGAAAAGGGACTTAACGGACATCACTGTAGAGGCAGAGGCTAACCACAGAATCAAGGGTTTTGTGATCCTTTCACTGAGAAACCCTATCAGCACTCCTGAAGGGTTGCCTGACTGCTGCACTCTATAGGCAGTCAGGAGACAGTTACCTGTGTTCCTTTCAAGTCTGGAAGACCATCACACAAGATATACGAGTGCTGAGGGTAATTACCAGATGCTATATTATTCCCTGTGTTTTCCTCTCCACAGAAAAAGAGAAGGATTCCAGACATACCACTCAGTCAAATGGAATCCACAACAGAGGAACTAAAAAAGCTGCTAGAAAAAAGTATCATCTAGTAGGTCCCCACAAACCAGTCAGGACCCGGAGTCTATTCCAGGTCCTTTTTAGTTCCAAAGAAACTAGGGGACTTCATACCAACTTTGGCCCTGAGCGGCCTCAGTCAGTTCATGAAACAGACAAAATTCCAGATGATCACAGTTCAGTTCATTGTTCCTCATTTGAGGAAGGATGACTGGATGTGCTTAATAGAACTCCAGTATGCCTACTATCACATCAAGTTAGAGAGAGAGTCCAGGTGATTTCTTCATTTCCAGCTGGGAGTCAATCATTTTCAGTTCAGGCACTACTGTCTGGTCTCACTATAGCCCACCGGGTGTTCACCAGATGTGTAGCAGTGTATCTCAGGCTACAGAGGTTCCAAGTGTTCCCATATTTAGAAAATTGGCTCCGTACTGCACCAACCAGGGATCTGTTGGTCCAGCAAAGGGACTTTTTTCTCCACCTTGCTGCACAGTTGGGTGTTATAGACAGTCGTGCAAAGAGCCAATTAATACTGACACAACAGATAGAATTCATTGGATGCCACATGGATAAAAATCTTCAGATAGCCAGACTCCCACAATCCAAAATATTTTCCCTGCATCAAGTAAATTATCAGGTCCTTCAACACCCCTCTCCTCCTGCAAGACTTATTCTCAAACTGCTAGGCTTAATGACCTCTTCGATTACACTGGTTCCTCTAGCAAGGTATTAAATTAGAGTTCTACATTGAACACTGCCGGTTTAGTGGTTCCTGTTGTCTCGCCCACTACACACACAGGTTTGTCTCACACTGATTTGCATATCATATCAGTTGACCTAGCCAGTGAATTCAGATGGTCAAGCATCCTCCCCACCACCTCCAATAGTAACAGTAACCATGGAAGCTTCCCTTTTGGTGTGAGAGACATTTTGAAGGGAAGATGTTTCAATGCTGTTGATCACCTAAGGAGGCCAGTCTTCGTGTCAGTGTCTTGGAGATGAGGGCAGTTCTAGCACTTCAGGCTTTTCAGGACTCCCTCCTGAGGGTATGATCTCCATCCAAACAGACAACACAGCAGTAGTCTGGTATATCAATAAGTTGGGAGGAACCTGCTCATGTCCATTTTGCCAGGAAGCCATTAGAGTGTGGCAGTAGGCAATGTCATCCTGTCACTTTCTCATTGCAGTACACATTCCAGGGACTTCCAATGTTTTAGCAGACAAATTAAGCACATCCATTCCTGTTCCTCACAAATAGTTTCTCAATCAGACAGTTTCAGTCCAAATCTTTAGTCACTGGGGTTAACCTTGCTGCTGTCTTTTTGCTTCGTGCTTAAACAGGTGCAGCATTTGCTTTGCTTTGATCCTTACACAGGGTCATTCACCGAGGGACGCTGTAGTCCACAGTTGGCACCCGGGACTCCTTTTATGCTTACCCTTCCATTCCCCTTGTAACGAATTTTCTTCAGAAAGCCAGAAGGTGCAAGGCCAGAGTAATCCTCATTGCCCCCTATTGGGCAGCAAATTTGGTACCCCCTTTGTCTGGTACATCTGCCCTAGGTGTTGGACAATCATCCAGATCTTCTGAATCCTCCATTTGGACAGCCTCATCCAGATCTGAAAACTCTTAAATTAACTGCATTGTTCCTCCAATTCTGATGGTGGCCACAGATGCCAGGTTTTCCAATCCAGTGGTCCACATTTGTCTGCCTCACAAAAAAAAAAAACAGTATTAGAAAGGTTTATCTGAGCAAGTGAAAAAGGTTTACCATATGGGTCTCTTCCAAGGGGATAGATACATTTTCACCCCCTCTTCCAAATATCTTGGACTTCTTGTCAGATCTTTTCCAACAAAGGTCCATCTTCTTGACCATCAAGGAACAATTCACGGCCATTTCCAGTTTTCACATTAGGAAAAATCAAACTCCTATTGCTTCCGTAAAGATTTCAAAAGCCTTACTTTTAAGCCCCCTCCGATTAGGAATCCAGTTCTCCCTTGGGATATTACTGTCATGCTTCAGGCCTCAACTCAAGCCCCTTTCAAACCTGCAGCTTCAGTGGACTTAAAATATCTTTCTTGAAAAACCCTCTTTTTGGTGGCTGTTAATTCAGCAAAGGACATTTCGGAATTGCAAGCATTATCCTGTAACCCCCCCCCCCCATATATATTCTTCTATAAGGGCAGTGTGTTTAAAAATGAATCCCAATTTTCTTCCAAAGGTGGGATCTGAAATGAACCCTAATCAGACTGCCGATCTGCAAATATTCTTCCCAAAGTGATCTAACAAAGGCGAGTAAACTCGACATTTGCTAGATGTTCATAAACGGGTCTACATTAGATCACTGACCGCTGAAGGAAGTGAATAGTGATTAATCGATCCTATGTAAGAGAAAGCTTACAATCTCGAAATGTCAGAACAGCGATTTTTTGAAAAAAATAACTGTTCCAAAACACATGCACACAACACAAGCACACCAAACAAACAGCAATCCACACACATACACCTAAAATTTTA